>NW_015634463.1:790239-810856 GCF_001515625.1 Sinocyclocheilus rhinocerous
TAATAAAATTTGATAATAAATCTTTGAAAATCAAAATCTGGATTTGAAATGTTTATGTTATTATAACCTAAAGATGCTATGTGAAAGTTTGAAACAGAAAATAGTGGTTTTCATCTTGCCACTTTCTTGGTGAAGAAAACACATTTTTACTCAAATTAATCAAAATGTATTTATAGCATTTTGGAACCAAACTCTTCAAATAGTTATACATAATTATAACTAAAATATATAATTAAGTAATATAATATACTATATTATATATTATTATTGTTATATTATAATATAGTATAATGATCATATCTTCATTTTGTTTATCGTCATCGCTTAAAAAAATTAAACCAGCCTAATAATATAATATAATATAATATAATATATAAACAAGTCTAACTAAAAAATTATCAGATCTTCCTTTTGTTCCCTTTTGTTCAAACCATACATGGTTTGCTGGTCTTAGTTGTTTTAGCTGCACAAAGCTCCTATAAAAACCAGCCAGCAGACCAGTCTACCTAGACCAAGAGACCAGCTAAGACCAGCAACCCCAGGCTGGTTTAATACTGGTTTTAGCAGATATTTATCAACAACAAATATAGAACATTAGTTCCTATTCTGTTCTACAAGTATTTGCTAAAACAGTTATTTTATTGACTTAGGACAGCATCAAAGCTTATGATAGACATAACATTTGACATTTCACATACAGTAATATAACATTTTCATGCAATATAAACAAATTAAAACTTCTGATCTCCAAGTGCTTCTCTCACAACATCAGTATCGAAGGTATTGATACTTCAAGATCAAACTGCCCCATCTCCACCATCACAATTTTTCTTAGAGCCCAGGCCGTGAAATCTGTGCACGTTTACAGATAAAAAGAGACAAACGCCAATGCGCATGACTGCCTCTCTGAAATGCCCTTGTGACACTGGGTGCACAGTTCATTTTACGCTTGCTTTGCCATCAAGTGTGATGAGGTACCTTATCAACCCTCCAAATCAACCACCTGTGATCTACAGCCTCAGGGTGCACCTACTCTGTTTACTGGCTTTAAAACCTTCAGATTCAAAGATTTAAGCAGTGCTGGGCTGCTGTGAATCACAATTAATCGGGCTTCTGCACATCAGTGTCTCACCTCATCCAGACGTGCATTAGTTAATTGCCGTGCCGTTTACCCAGATGAGGCAAAACTAACTCAAATTGGTGCTTTCCCATCATGCAGTCTCATTAAAAACTCTTAGAAAGGGTCCAAATCAACTGTGTTTGTGAAACATATATAGAGCCTTCCTGTATCACCAACACCAATGCAAAGGTTTTGAAGGTTTTCCTCCATGCATTCAAGAGACATAAGGTGCACAAGCTGTCTTATAGCAGCTCACCTCCTCACCTCCTACAATATTAACAGTGGTGGAACAGAATCAAAATGAACTTGACAACCCTGAAGGTGAGTTTGCAAGGTTTGTGACTAAAATAAACCTCTCAGATTGCATGGAGCTTCAGGTTTCATATACAGTGGGGTTCAAAACATTCTAATTTAACACATTTTCATTACAAATTATGTTATCAGCATAACAATTTGAGTGAAAAGCAGTCATTTTAGCAGTTTTTAATCAACTTTTTTATTATTCATAGTATTAGTCAAATTTCAGTTTTAGTTGCAGGGGTCATTTTTATGCATTTTGGCATTTTATTTCATTTACATGACAATTATTGGGGGCCTGAAAACACAAATGTTTGAATTCGCGTTTCAAAGTGCAAGTTTTTGAAAATGATACTGCTATCGTCTCCATGAAAACTACAAAAATGTAAATTTGTGAAAACGGTGACGTCATGTGTATACATATTATGTGTTCAGTCTTTAGTCATGTGCATAGGTGCGCAATTTTTCTTTACAAAGTGACACTGCCAGCTACTGGTCTGGCATGCATAATACAGTGTTTTTAGTTGTTTTCACAGAACTGTGTGAATGGGGATCATTTTGACAACATTGTCATCTGTATGCAAAACTTTTAAAAAATGCAAAAAAAAAAAAAAAAAAACATTTCTGTTTTTAGTTAATTGTTGTCATGTAAACGTACCCTTATCACTTTAGTTAACTGTAATAACCCTGCACCCCACCCTCAATTCAGCTTGAGTTTGTTTTCTTTCCTTTATTCTGAAAAAAGGTAAACCAGACCAGAGCTACCCTCTCAAGATAATGGTAACAAATCATTACTTCTGGAGTTTGTGAAGTTTGGCCCACTCTCCACCCGGCAGTCCGTCCAGTCTCCACTCCACCCACGCCTGAGCTCTCAGCCTCTCACAAGAACAGATCCCAGCCATGTAGATATGAATGCACTGTCAGGTCCCTTCACAGTGGCTGCACCCCGGACAGAGGATCATCAGTCTTACACCATGGTTTGCAAATTCTTCAATGACCTCCTTTGGCTGGAGGTATTTTGTGAGTTTTCCCCTGTGGCTAATCTAACTTGTTCAGTCAACCCGACTCACTCTTCCATAGTTTTTTTATTTTATTTATTATTTCAGAAATCCTGCAAGAGCCAGAGAAGTAAAATGTAGAGCAAATAGGTCTAATTTTGGCTTTGTAAAAAGTACAAATCTAACTGTTTATCTTGTTGAAGATACAAGCTACTTTTAATTGAAGTCACGGAACTCTTTAAAAGCACTCCAAAAAGTAGCTAACTACATTCAAGCTCTTGAAGGGGCAACATCTTTTTTTAAAGTGTCAGATGATAAGCGACTGTTTCATCAAATTCAGGTAGTTTTATGTCCCTGATTTTTATTAAAAACTTATTCAAACGGATTTAAATTTTTTTGTTATATGAGGTCATATTAAAACTGTTTTGGAAACTTTTACAGTTCCATCATAATTTATTTTCTGGCTACACTATTAAAAATACATAAATAATAATAAAAAAAAAGAAACGAGGCACAATATACTGTATTAATATTGATGACTTCCGTTTTGATTTTTTAACAAGTTTTTCACCTGTATTTAGAATTTAGCACTTCATTGTGTTGTATTTTTCAAACTATAACAATATAAACACAGAGAGGAATTACCATAATTAGTTTTAATATTTATTGTGTGATACTGAATTTTATACATTCTTAATCCACAGGGCCAAAAGTGGCCATACTATAATTAAGACCAATTCACATTTTCTTATCAGATATGTATTTATATGGTGCAAAACTAGAATCTCTGTGACAAGAAATTTTAAAGAAATTGTTACTAAAAATTCAACAAATAAAATTAGAAAGAAAAAAAAAAAAGAAAAAATCCAGCAAAACAGAGATTTGTTAGCAGGGATTAAAATTAATTGTTGATTTTCTTTTTTTTACCTGGTTAATGAAACCATTTGAATGGTGTAAAAACATGTACTGGACTTATGCTCACACACAATAGAGGACAGTTCAGCATTACATGCAATTATTGAGCATCACTACTTGCTGACAAAAGTAGCTTGTAACTATATAAGCTACAATCATTTTTAACAGCTGAGCTACATTCTAATGAAAAATGTAGTTATGTTAATATCTATCTACTCACCTAAATCATACCTGTAGACCCTGGTGAAGAGTTTCTTTAATCTTTAATTTTTCATGGTCCTAAATGAAAAATGCCCCTGACATGCCCAAGTGTTCTTGTCCACTGCCGCTGTGGGACAGCTGACATATGCTCAGCACCAGAGCAAATGAAGAGATGTAGCAAAATTGTCTCAAGGCATTAGACTCAAAGCTGATCTGTTGTCCCCTGACAGTACTGCTTGTCAGATATAACAACATCATGTAAGCTTCAGACACCGGTCATGCCACAAGTCCATCCTCTGTTACATATTTCCGATGTTTTCTGTACACGGGACACTTTTCCCTCTCTTTTTCCCCCGTTCACACCACCAGCTGTTTATTTTGCCCTCAACAAGCCTCTCTTGTCACCAGCAACTGCTGGCTGCCATTCTTAATATAACTTCACACATGCCACGTCGCCCTCTCTGTTGAAACGCTCCTTTTACCTGGTGCGTGAGATACACTAAACATTTATCCGCCGTCGGGAGACAAGTCTTCAGAGACTTGAGTGTCTTTTCAGATGTTCTACGAAAAATCACTGTTTTCCCCATTCAGCTCAACAGATGAGCTGTTTGCTTGACATCCTTAACAAAAGCAGCTTCTAAAGCCACAAAAAGCCTTTTGTTACTTTTTTAACACCAGACGCATGTCAGACATAGCAGTGAAGAACAATTTCCTAATTTCTCAACTACTGTACATCCATGTAAGGTTTGATGAGAGCCAAGCTTAGCTCCTATCGCTCGGCTGGTGAGCAGCTACCTGGGGAGCAGGTAGTCGAAGCTTCTGTTTGCCAGTAATTGTGCTTCAACAATACCCCCACCGACTGTAGAAAAATTCCCGTTGACTGCGAGGAGCTGCCACCCCTGCTGAGCGAAAACAAGCTCCTCGGTCTGCACACAGGGCGGCTCTCACTCCATTTCCTGTGCTGAGGACAACACGCCGGCCTCAGCGGGCATATAGATCTCCTCATAGATCAGGCCTGTTTGTGATTACTACGTTGATCATTGGAAAATTACATACAATTGCTTGATAGCAAAAGGCCTCGGAGGAGGAAACGTGAGAGTGGAAGTAAGTACTTGAGTGCTGGCGGGTGTGTGTAGCCAAATTGGTGGTCCTAATTAGAAGACAATATTGAGCAGTACAAATTTGCCATCCAAGCTGGCCGCCGTTTTTACTCCCCCTCAGAAAACTCAGAGGACAGTTGGGGGTGAACAAGCTGGCAATCTCTCTGAGATGGTCTGAGGAAATCAGCTGTGAAATGGAAATACTTGAGTGTATGACAATCCCTGAAACTGGAACCTATTGTGTTGAGGTTCATTTGTCCAGCAAACATTCATTACCTTGAAATGGAGGAGACTACCACTATGAATGAATCATTGACTGAGCCTCATCCATTTCCAGGGTTAGAATTCCTAATTAATCAATTTGGGGGAGAGTTTTTGATAACTGTCCTGGGAGACGTGATGGAAGATGACGTTAAGTCCCACAATGAAAAAGAAGGCGCTAAATCCACTTTGGCTGAGATAAAAATATATGGATATGGATAGAAAACGCAGTAGTGCTGAAAGGTTTTTAACCTCCTCACTCCAGAGACAGAGCCCATCACTTAGAGCCTATTTCAGAACACACTAATTATTGAGAAAATGTGCAAATTATATACTTCTACTTTGATAATTGGATTTCATAAGTTGTATGTAAAGCCTATGCTAATAAGGGTTCTGGGGTTGAAATAATTAAAATTGTCTTATCTGTGAATAGACATTTCTCTTGACTGAAAAATGCAATCCATTAACCTATACAAGAGGCTCCTACGCACCACTTCTGAACACTGTTCAGCCTCAATTCGCAAACGCATTAAGAATTTACTCCTGTTGTTTATCACTGCGTCAGAACTCCATTGACAGTATTATCAGCATATTAGATTAAAGTCTCACTTAAACACTTTCATATAAATTTATCGAGTCATGACTTGTGTTTCTTATCTTAAAAGACTCCTCCAAGCCTTGAATATGAAAGTTGTTCCACTCTTTATTAATATACATGAATTCATTGTTCAGTTGATCTATTTTTCAGCCTTTTTTTCTCTCCACGTATTGGCCCTTTATTTTGTAGTAGATAGAAAAAGGGCAAATAATTAATTACACCAGTTAACCTATACAAGAGGCTCCTACGCACCACTTCTGAACACTGTTCAGCCTCAATTCGCAAACGCATTAAGAATTTACTCCTGTTGTTTATCACTGCGTCAGAACTCCATTGACAGTATTATCAGCATATTAGATTAAAGTCTCACTTAAACACTTTCATATAAATTTATCGAGTCATGACTTGTGTTTCTTATCTTAAAAGACTCCTCCAAGCCTTGAATATGAAAGTTGTTCCACTCTTTATTAATATACATGAATTCATTGTTCAGTTGATCTATTTTTCAGCCTTTTTTTCTCTCCACGTATTGGCCCTTTATTTTGTAGTAGATAGAAAAAGGGCAAATAATTAATTACACCAGCTAGAAAATCAGTTGAATTGTCACATACACGCCTGAACCTGCTACTTCAACCACCTGCCACATGAGGAAGCCCTCTCCTGGATTCTGATTTCCTGCACACATGAAGCTCATCTTCTGACATCTTTCACTATGAATAGACTCTCTGGTTCTTTCATTCCTTGCAAAGTCTTGCCATTCCTACTATTGCAATTCTGATAGTTTTTCTCTTGTTTGATTTCCCCTGCCTGTCTGCCTTGGTTTTACGTCTTTGGTTTGCATTTTTGGATTTATTGTTTGGACACTCGTTTTCCTTTTGGTTTTGGCCCTCGCCTGTATTCTCTCTCTGCTCCTGTTTGCCCATAAAAGACTTAGACTGCTTATGGATCCTACTGCGTCTTCAATCTCCAACATGCCACAGAAGACTTCGCCTCCTCAGGATAGCCTTGCAAGTGGCTATGCTAAGCGAGCATCACTGCCAACTCAACCAGCTCGCAGCCACCATGGATGAGGTATTGAGTTGCCTGCGCCAGCCGACTTAAGCGGCTCCATAGACAGCCACCTCCCCGAAAATGCCGTCACAACGAGTCCGTCTCCTTCCTCTCCCATTATGGTAAATCCTCATCTGGCTCTTCCTGAAAGATTCAATGGCTCACCTGGTCTCTGTCAAGGCTTTTTATTACAGTGCTCAATTTATATCACTCAGCAGCCATTTTCGTTTCCCACCGAGGAAGCAAAAGTAGCATTTATCACTTCTCTGTTGCACGGAAGAACTCTCTCGAGTGGGCAACGGCCATATGGGAACATGATCCATCTGTAAGGCAATCTTTAGATTTGTTCCAGTCCCGCTCCAGCTCCCGCTGGAACAGTTTATTCAACTTTCCATAAGAATGGAAATACCCCATACCCTTGGTTCCAGCAGCTATTGAACAGGTACGTGAGGCTCACTACTTTCCTATACTTGATCTTCGCAGTGCTTACAATCTTATTCACATCAAAGGGAGAGGAATGTAAGGCTGCTTTCATCACCAGTATGGGGCACTATGAATATCAGGCGATGCCTTTTGGGCTGTCCAATGCTCCATCTGTCTTCCAGTCCTTCATGAATGAGATTTTTAAGGACATGATCAATATGTGTGTCATCGTTTACTTCGATTAAATTTTGATCTATTGCCCCACTTTGGATTCTCATGTTTGTAATGTTTGGCCAGTGCTTCAAAGAGTGGATAATCCCCTGTTTGTAAATGTGAGTTTTATGTACAGACTATTTCTTTCCAGAGGAAAGAAGTGCAGGTAGGGCCTGCATGGACAAGGCAAATATTGAAGCTGTTGTGAACTGGCCTGTCCCTCACTCAATCAAGGAATTGCAGCGTTTTCTTGGATTTGCTAAATTTAACAGGCGGTTCATCAGGAGTTTTTGCACGTCCTTGCCTTGAATCCTCCTGTGGACACCTGCAGCAGCTCAGGACTTCCAGGAGCTCAAATCATGCTTCAATATGGCACCAATCCTCAAATACCCGGATCCTTTGTTACCATTTGTGGTAGAGGTGGATGCTTCTGACTCTGAGGTAGGAGCTGTTCTTTCTCAAAGCCATGGTTCACCCCCAAAATTGTTCCCCTGTGCTTTCTTTTCCAGGAAACTCAATGTGGCAGAGAGGAACTACGATGTAGGAAACATGATGAGATGGCTATGATGACTGCCTATGAGGAGTGGAGGCATTGTCTGGAGGGGCACAACATCTGTTTCGTGTACTCACTGATCATCTTAACTTGGAATATATTTAGAGAGCCAAGAGATTCAACACTCGGCAAGCCTGATGGGCCCTCTTCTTATCTCATTTCCAGTTCACTGTGACATACTGCCCTGGATCCAAGAACACCACGGGTGATGCCCTCTCCAGACTACATGCCCCAACACAACAGGAAAAGGCCTCATGCACCATACTTTCTTCCTCACTTGTGGTCACCCCTGTTCAGTGGGATATCATGGGGGTAATCCAGCAGGCTCAAGCGGCCGAACCAGCTCCTGCTCAGTGCCCACTGATAAGACTTTTGTTCCCTCATCATTAAGGAAGAGGGTAATTCAGTGGGTGCATTACTCATTGTGTTCTGGGCATTCAGGGGAAAACAGAATGATCCAGTTGGTTCGGAATAGGTTTTGGTGGCTTTAATTGTCAAGAGATGTTACCTTTTACGTAAAGAATTGTACAGTCTGTGCCCAATCCAAGTCATCGAACCAGCTGCTAGCTGGTCTTTTGCAATCTCTGCCTGTTCCACGCCACCCCTGGTCCCACCTTGGTGTAGACTTTGGGTGTACTCACTCTAGGCACAGTTTCCTTGAACCGAGCCCGAGCTCGATTACCCCCATCCTCCCCACTCCCCTGCTGGCTTGCACTCACACTTGCACTAAACATTCTGGGCTGGAGCACGCGTACGTCATGCACAAGACACAGGGAAAAAAACACATCGTTAATAGACTGCCTAATAAATTTATCATTTATGCCATGCAGTGATTTTCACTTGCATGTATGTTTTCACTTGCTGTTCCGTGCTTTGGCACAGTTTGCAATCACACTACATGTGTACCGCGCCCGAGCCCACCTGAACCATACTCTGGTCCACCTCTTCCAAGCGAGCCAGGGACGGCTAAACAAACCGTGCCAAGGTGCGGTATGGAGTGATCACACTAGTCAAGAGAACCTGTCTTTGGGGGTCAAACGTGCTTGGACACGGTTCAGATCGCCTAGTGTGAGTACACCCTTTGACCGATCTACCTCCTTCACAAGTTAATACCACCATCCTAGTTGTAATCAGCCATTTTTCTGAGGCTTGTCGTCTTATTCCACTCAGGAAACTGCCCTTTGCATGGGAGACTGCCGAGGCCCTCTTCAATCATGTGTTTTGCTTCTTCGGCTTGCCTGAAGACATTGAATCAGACTGAGGGCCTCAGTTCATATCCCGGGTGTGGAAGGCTTTCTGTGGTCTACTCAACATTTAACGTAAGCCTCACATCTGGGTACCATCCCCAGTCCAACTGACAGGTATAAAGACTGAATCAAGAGGTTGGTTGGTTCCTTCGCTCCTATTGTAGCAACAACCAACAGGACTGGTGTCAATACCTCCCGTGGGTGTGGTATGACCAGAACTCCCTGCGGAAGTCACCCACTGGGTTAATGCATTTCCAGTTATTTTAGGATTTCAACCACCTCTTCCTCTGGTCTGGTGAGCACTTCGAACTTCCTGCAGTCGACCACTGGATGTAATGCAGCAATCAGGTCTGGGAAGCAGCCCATGTCAACCTGCAGAGAGCCATTTGTCGCCAAAAATTACAGGCTGACTACTGGCGTTAACCCTTCCCCATACTCCGGACCGGGCTCTGCCTCCTCTGCAAGAAACTCAACCCCAGGTACATTGGCCCCTTTAAAGTTCTTAGACAAATTAACCAAGTGTCTTATAAGGTCTTACTGACGACTAACTACCATATTTTGTTTACTTTTCATCTGTCTCTGCTGAAACCGGTTGGGCCTGGGGACCCCAAGAACTCAACTCCTCCACCTCCTCTGGAGGTTGACGGCCAGACGACCAATCGGGTCCATGCCCTTCTTGATTCTCGATGGAGGGGCCGACACATGTTCAACGTGGCTGCTGATGACATCTTGGACCCATCTCTCATCACAGAGTTTCATACCAATCACCGAGATCAACCTCAACCCAGACCCAAGGGAAGGCCCCAAACTAATGCTTCTGTACGCCCTCGGGAAGGGCCTAAAAGTGGGAGTAATGTCACATACATGCCTTAACCTTCTACTTCAACCACCCGCCACATGAGGGAGCCCTCTCCACAATTCTGATTTCCTGCACACCTGAAGCTCATCTTCTGCCATATTACACTATAAATAGACTCTCTGGTTCTTTCATTCCTTGCGATTTCTTGCCATTAATACTATTGCAATTCTGAGAATTTTTCTCGTTTGATTTCCCTTGTGTTTTTGACCCCTGCCTGTCTACCTTAGTTTTACGTCTTTGGTTTGCATTTTTGGATTTATTGTTTGGACTCTCGTTTTCCTTTTGTTTTTGACCCTCGCCTGTATTCACTCTACTCTGCTCCTGTTTGTCCATTAAAGACTTAGACTGCTTATGGATCCTACTGCGTCTTCAACATTTCACATGAATACTGTAGAAGGAAGGTGCGTTTACACTGAAAAGACTAAGACTGACTCAAAAACTCAAGGTGCAGTGTTATTTTATCATATGTCGAGTTTCATCACAAGAATAACATACATAACATGATGTTATGATTATTATTAGAGATGAAAACAAATACTGAATTGTGCTATATTATCAGAAAGAAAATGATCAAAAATGCAATTATTTAATGAAAATGAGTGACGAAGATGAACAGAATTGTGGGAACACTAAAATTTGTTATAGATTACATAAATACATGGTAAATATATTTCAAATAAATGCTATTCGTTTGAACTTTATATTCATCAAGGAATCCTGAAAAAAGTGTCACAGTTCACACAGATATTAATCAGCACAACTGTGTTCAACATTGATAATTATAAGAAATGTTTCTTGAACACCAAATCAGCATATTAGAATGATTTTTGAAGGATCATGCGACACTAAAGACTGGAGTAATGACTGCTGAAAATGTTGCCATCACAGGTATAAATTACATTTTAAAATATAAATTATTGTAAATAGTAACAATATTTCACAATATTATCAACCTTATTCAGCATAATAGAAAAAAAGAAAAAACCAGAGTGGAGCTGGAGTGAAGTGATTATACTAAGCCCCTTTCACACAGAGATTCCAGAAAATACACGGATAATGTGTTCCGTGATTTGTCCTGGGATCGTTTGATTTTGGTTCATTCACACTGCCAGTGATTTTCCGGAATCTGTGTGTGCGTTCACACACATCCTGTAAAGATCCTGTAAAGACACGTGACATTACGATGTGACTTGTAATGTGACGCGTACTGTTTCACTAAGCTGGCGAACGATCTCAGCTTCAGCGCGGATAGTGAGGAGCTCCCTGATCTCTGCTTCACACCAGTTTGCACATATTTTTTTCCTCGTGAACATTGATCTGCCTTCAAAACACCCGGTAAAAGAGTCGCACGATAACTTGCGTCATCACTATGACACACCCTTTACGGCATTGGTTCTGGCTTTTGTTCACACAGGGCTCATTCCGGGACTGATCCCAGCAATGTTACTACGTCCCCAACCCGGTATCAGTCCTGGAATCAATCCCGGGACGTGTTTGCATTCACACAGAAGGCACTCCGGCAATTTTCCGGGACCAACGTGTAGTGTGAAATGGGCTCTAGATCACTTTGAAAAGGAAGGAGGCCCTGAAATCATGTCACTCCACTTTGCTAATGTATTCTAGGTGCTTAGCGAATAATATGCAGGTTTTTGTGCACAACGGTTTAGTGAATACACTCCACATTTTTCATTGCTTCTGCTGTAGGACAGAGGTTAGAGATTAGTCATTACTGTGTAAACAAGAATACAGAAAGATGACAGTCAAGGCAGCTGAGGACTCAAAGTGACCCTGAATTAGAGAGGGCAACACTACAGCCTTGAGGAAAGATTAGTGTCAGCTGTAAATTACTGCCCTTGTACAGCACCTAACTGTCACAGTGAGGGTCATATGCCATGCTGCAAAACAAAATAAGCATGAGCGCAAGAAACACACTTAGTGTATTCCCACTAAGTCACAAAGATACATTATCAGAACAACTCAAGTTGAATATATCACATGATGAATACAAAATGCCAAGCGAGACTTTATGGTGCTGATCATTTCATTGAAGCTAAACGATTTAAGGACTGATTAAAAATAAAGCAACACAAACAATCAAACAACATGAGGGGAACGTTCTAACAACACTTTGATTGAACTAATCTGTATGGTGAATTCAATACAAACTATTTCCAATTTATTATTACAGCAATCTTGTGATCTGATGAAGCCTCGAGCCATTTTTCAGAGTCTGTTCCTCTTCGGACTGGTGTAGACATACAGTATCAGCCACCACAGCACGTTCACAGGTCTCTGATCACATGGTCGGAGCTATAAAGGCACCATAGAAACACCCAGAAGTCTGCTTTAGTGGCAAGTAATCTATTCCATTTGGTCTGTTCTGCTTGATGTCCACACTCTCATGTGAAATGAAACCTGTAAATCTTTGACTCAAGGTGGCCAATTTTAATAAGATGAACACACATTACAATGTAGCCCATCTCCCCTGGAGTCTACTTAATAAATAATAGATGCATTTTGCTCAAGATTGCAGAAAGCAAACCATGGGTTAGCAAAAGAGTGGCAAAGGGCTGAAATCCCTTGTGCTTTAGTGGACTGCTCTAACCTACTTATTGGTTTAATAAACTATTATGTTTATTTATTACTCTGGTCCACTTCCTGTGGCTCACCGAGATGTATTTCAGGTTCCTCTCCACAGTCTGCAAGTATACGTCATCTCTTTAAAGCATTTTGTGAACATTTAAGTGGCAAAATAATGTAATCACATCACCTTAGCACCTGCCTGAGCGCTTCTGGTGTGCAACACTTCCCAGAAGCTTCTCTTAGAACCTAATTGATGGCTGTGTGGGGCAAGATGACAGGTAACGCTGGAACTGTCACACTCTTTGAAGTCTCCACTCTGTTTGTTGAACAGTGTCTGATCTCTGACTATATGTCACCAAGGACGGCTGTTTGTCCAAATCTGTCAAGGCTCATCAGTCAACTACAACTACAGTGAGGAGAACTGGATTCAGCATGCAATAATGTATTTAAAAGGATAGCCCAAGTGAAACAGTGTTAAAATCTTATCAGTTCCCTGGTAATTGCACGTATCGATTCTGTCGTTACTCTGGGATATATGCCTAATAAGAACAGAGGGGAAAAAAGTGTTATGACCCAGTGGTTAGATTTGCAAGGTTAACTGCTTTCCTGATGTACAGCAAAGACATGAAATATTTATTGATCTAAAACTTAAATCTCTAGCATTCATATTTTTATAAATGACAGATATGAGTCAGTGACATTATTATTAAAAATGCAATTCATTCATACAATAACTAAAATACATACACTACTTTTCAAAAGTTTGGGGCCAGTAAGATTTTTAAAGTTTTTGATAAAAGTCTTTATTGTTCACCAAGGCTGCATTTATTTGATCAAAAATACAGTAAAAACAGCAATATTATGAAATAATATTATAATTTAAAATAACTGTTTTCTACTTGAATATATTTTAATATATTTTAAAAACACAATGAATGTTCTGTTATATTATGAATGTACCATATTGTCACTATTTATAAATTTATTGCACCCTTGTTGAATAAAGTTCCCCCTCGAGGGAACTCACACTGCGTTGGTAACGACACTAGGGGAACCCCGTCAGCGTAGCGCGTCTGAAGCATGAATGAAACTATTCCAATCCTGATTGGTGTTGCGTCATGACGTAACATGTGACGGCATAGTCGGAAGCTACAAAGGGACGCCGGCACACAACAGAGTCAGCTTTTTTTCTCTTCAGCAAGCGCTCTGTGTCATTGTGTGTCTTATTTGGTGTTGTTTGTCACAAGCATCGCAGTCAATATGGTCGTCGACAGGTTTCAGGAGACAAAAAAGCAGTCTGCGGCTTTTAAGACAAATCTGTGGCTCTACGCAACTCTGCTAAATCACCATGAGTTGGTCCCTCACCCTCATCTAAATCCTTTAAAAAATCAGCCTGGTATGCCTGCATAAGCGCCATTGTTAAAGTCGTGGCCTAATGGTTAGAGAGTCGGACTCGTAACCCAAAAGGTTAAGATGACGAGTCTCGTACCGGCATCGCCACTGCATTCACACGCACATGAGGAGCTGGTCGATGTGTTAGCTCGTGCTGTGGCCAAGCTTAATATTAACTGGCCACAAGAAAGGCAGGAAGTGCAAGTCACAAGTAAATTGGATGAGCGCTTCCTACAGCACAGGTCTCAGCCTCAACGCCGGGGTTTACCGTTTTTTCCTGACTTACACAATGAGTTGTGTAAGTCATGGAATAAACCGTACTCTGCACGACTGTCTAACCCTCCTGTGTTAGATTATAGTAACATTTTAGGAGCCCGTGAGTACGGTTATGGGACGATGCCTCGGGTGGAAGAGGCTTTAGCCAGCTACCTCTCCCCTGACGTTGCGTCGTCCCTTAAAGCCCCGGTACTGCCCACCAAACCTTGTCGTGTTACATCATCTTTGGTGGGCAGGGCTTATATGGCGGCTGGTCGTGCTGGTGCGTGCCTGCATACAATGGCGCTTATGCAGGCATACCAGGCTGATTTTTTAAAGGATTTAGATGAGGGCGAGGGACCAACTCAGGGTGATTTAGCAGAGCTGCGTAGAGCCGCAGATTTGTCTCTCCGTGTTACCAAGGAGACGGCCCGTGCTATCGGCCGCTCCATGGCAGCCATGGTGGCCACGGAGAGACATTTGTGGCTAAATTTATCGGGGATGAAGGAAAAGGACAGGGCCTTTCTCCTAGATGCCCCGATATCGCCTGCTGGCCTGTTCGGTGACGCAGTCAATATAGTCGTCGACAGGTTTCAGGAGGCGAAAAAGCAGTCTGCGGCTTTTAAGCAGTATCTCCCTCGCCGCTCTAAATCTAAGAAAGCTGCTCCAAGTGGACGGCCCCAGCCGTCATCAAGCTCCTCGTACCGGCAGGTACAAAAGGAGAGTGTCGCTTCTAGAGCCCCTCCTCAGGGATCTTGGCAACAGAGGCGAAGCTCTCGCCCGAAGCCCGCCGAGCCGAAGGTCGATTTGAGGACCGTCCTTCAGGCGAGGAAGGCTACGGGAAAGAGGTCCTAGCTTTCACAGGGCCTCTGAGGGTTGCCCCCCCCGGGAAGGAGTGATCAAGGACATTTCCACCTTGGTACCCTCAGGAAATCGTTGTTGGAATCCCGCCGTCCAGTACACTTCGGGCCACATCGATTTCCGGCAAACGCACGCTGCAGTGTCCGCCCAGAGGGCTTGCGGCCTGGCAGCGACAGCGTCCGCACATAGAAAATAGTTTTCGATCTTTTCCTGCCGGTGTTCCGCTTCAGGGGATCGTAAACGATACTCGAGAAACACCCGAGGTCAGCCTCGAGAGGCTGATTCCCTTAGTAGATTATATCAGTGCATGGCAATGCCTTCCGAATATATCTCCATGGGTCCTGCGTACAGTAGAAAGAGGGTACAGGCTGCAGTTCGGTTACCGCCCCCCGAAGTTCAGTGGGGTATTCTGGACTGTGGTGCACCCCGAGCAGGGTCGGGTGATGGAACAAGAAGTTCACTCCCTGTTGGTAAAGGAGGCCATAGAAAGTGTTCCTCCACCAGACAGGGAGTCCGGGTTCTACAGGCGGTATTTCATAGTTCCCAAGAAGGATGGGGGGTTGCGTCCAATTTTAGATCTGCGGCACTTGAATCGTTCTCTGAGGAGGTTCAGGTTCAAGATGCTCACTATTCCCACCATCGTGAGTCAGATCAGATCCGAGGACTGGTTTGTCACGATAGATCTAAAGGACGCATACTTCCATGTTTCTATCATTCCTTCTCACAGGAAGTTCCTGAGGTTCGCTTTCGGGGGCAAAGCGTTCCAATATCGGGTTCTTCCGTTTCATCAGGTTTTATAGCCTGAACCTTCCCTCCATGCTGGGTGCACGAGTGCTCTCGTCCTAAGTTGTGCCTGGTTCAGCTTCACACTAGGACAGGCATGTTTTGGTGTGGCATAGTGGGTATCCGTTCCCCTATTGTCATTACCGACGCAGTGTGAGTTCCCTCGAGGGGGAACGTCTTGGGTTACGACTGTAACCCTTGTTCCCCGAGAAAGGGAACGAGACACTGCGTCTCTTTGCCACACCTCTCCTTGCCTGGGAGCGGCTTGCTTCATCGCAAAAGCTGACTCTGTTGTGTGCCGGCGTCCCTTTGTAGCTTCCGACTATGCCGTCACATGTTATGTCATGACGCAACACCAATCAGGATTGGAATAGTTTCATTCATGCTTCAGACGCGCTGCGCTGACGGGGTTCCCCTAGTGTCGTTACCGACGCAGTGTCTTGTTCCCTTTCTCGGGGAACAAGGGTTACAGTCGTAACCCGAGACGTTTTTTTTTTTGTCAAACTGAAAAAAAAAATCTTACTGATTGAAACCTTTGAATATTCTATGAGCATTGTTTGTTTATTCTAAAAAAAATTTATATTATATATTCTCCATTATATTATTCTCTCTCTATATATGATATTTGTAAAATATAATGTCAAATAATATAATTTCCAAAATAAGTTAAAATATTTGTAACTTATTTTGGAAATATAAGTAAATATAAATATTTACTTAAAACATTTTTTTTAAATAATCATGTGCAATAAACATTACATTTTGCCTGATGAATACCAAATAATATTTTTTGATTCATTAAACTGACACTTTTGAAAAAGGTATACAAGTTTTTCAAAGCCATATGAACCAATGTGATTCCAAATATTACATTTCTATTTTAAACTGGATTTGTTTTCTTTTCTTTTCTCATTGACAGTTATATTAGTCACTGAGATGAAAATTAAATTAAAGCCAGAAGCCAAAGCCAAAATTAAATAAACTTTTCCAAAACACCACCAATACTTCACTCCTGTTTAGGACTTCCATGACGTCATCACAAAATGTGGGTGAGTCCAACAAATGCAGTACACCACAGTTGAACAACCAAGAACTGCCACAGAGGTATATTAATTATGTGAGAGGTGAGTTGAATAATATTCACCATGTATACAAAGTATTCAGAATATTCTGAACAGGCTGTGAAATATATATATTTTTTTTTATGCTCTCAGTGTTTTCATGTTGCTTGATATATAAAACAAGTCATGGCAGCTGCTACAAAGCTGATGGACAATTTTCCCATTTTTGTCATCATCCAGCACAAACATGCATTATGAAAGTAAAAGATTCTGCAGATGCTGTCATAAAATCCATGTGCCAAAAACACAGACCCAAAGTAAAGGAAAATGGCTTCCTGATGCTAAATCTAATGCAAACTGCTGAAAATTATTATATTCTTAATTCATACCTCACACATCAACACCTCACATGCCCCACTTACGTCAGCCGTGAGAAAAACCACGACAACTGATTCCTGACACACGCTGCTGCTGCTGTGTCCTTGTAAACAATGTGTGCAACCTCAAGAGAAATGGATTTCTGTTTTCTTGATGTCTATAACTGTCAACCCTCCCTTGACGGGCAATTAAAAACATAAAACAAGATCAAAAGTCAGCAAGACAGCAATGCACATTAACTCAGCCAGCTAATAAGAATCCCACACAATCAATACCACACGGCAGGACTCTGTCTTGCTCAACATATTAATGGGAAATAATCATGTCCTCTAAGTATGCATGTAAAATTACACATCTATCTCCAGTTCAGTTCTGTGCACTGTTTAGTGTTTTTCATTCTGACAATACTAAAAACACAATATGGCAGCAGCTAAGGAATATTATTGTTATTGCAAAAATTATATCCTGGAGGGTGATTATTCATGACGGAGACCATTTTGATTAATTTTTAAAAAATCAGTGCAATACCCAACCACTTTTAAACATGTCATTTGCTCTTTCTCACTTTATAGCGCAAAGTCGTTTCATTGAAAGGAATGAAAAAATTTAATTTTGCTGAAAATGTACTCGCCCTCAGGCCTTCCAAGATGCAGATGAGTTTGTTTCTTCATCAGAACAGATTTGGATAAATTTAGCATTACATCACTTGCTTACCATTGGATCCTCTGCAGTAAATGGGTGCCATCAGAATGAGAGTCCAAACAGCTGATAAAACATTAATCCACATGACTCCAGTCCATTAATAAACGTCCTGTGAAGTGAAAAGAAAAAAAGAAACAAATCCATCATCAAGATATTTTTTTTTTTTAAACTTCAAATTATTGCTTCCAATGTACTTGGATTAGTTAGTTACTTGTGAATTATTGTAATGTTTTTATCAGCTGTTTGAACTCTCATTCTGATGGCACCCATTCACTGCAGAGCATCCACTGGTGAGCAAGTGATGCAATGCTAAGTTTCTCTGATGAAGAAACAAACTTATCTACATCTTGGATGGCCACAGATTTTTATTTTATTTTATTTTTTTATGGCTGAGCAGAATGACTCTGGTTATTCACGTAACCTCAGTTCCCTGAGATGAGGGAACAAGTTTGCATTTGCTAATTCATAAGGGGAACCCCTTCCTCCAAATACTACTGAAGCCTTATCAAATCACACCAGTAACACTGGCCAATGGTGACACAGCAGTAAGTGCAATGTCTCGTTCCCTCATCTCAGGGAACCAAGGTTACGTGAATAACCGGAGACATTCCCTTTCAATTTGTTCACTTCAGCATTGCATTTGCTAATGCTTATGCAGAAGTATAAAATCACACCGTGTTACAGCGAGGGATCCTGGCTCAACTAAGTATGTCAAGTTTCACACACAGTGTCATAATGGGCATGCAAACAGATCCTGGCTCGACTAAGTATGTCAGGCTTCACATACAAAGTCATAATGAGAGTGGCCGAACCAGTGCTCAAATGAGTAGAGTATGATAGCGATCAAATAACAAAAAAATAACATGATGAACTATATCATTACAATGTGATAAGCTGATAGGGACAGCATTGAATTGGTGGTATGTCAATACAGGGGTGTATAAGACCTGGTTGCATGTAGCTCAGATCATAACTGAGACTGGGCAGGCGGGTGCGCTGCTTGCACAGACAGCACATGTGAGGCAAGCGACGACACAACTAAACTATAAAACCTCACGAAAGTGTTGAGTGACAACCCACCTGCCGCCATGCAAATGTCCTAAATAGATATGCCATTTGCCCATATCCACGTTGACACCATTTCTCAGATGAAGTGGGCTCAAACCCCGATATTCCATGGACTTAGAGCCATAAGCCAAAGCATTGCATCGTCAATCCAGTGCGATAGTCTTTGCTTGGACACAGGCAGGCCTTTTGTGCGCCCTCCAAAGCATACAAATAGCTGCTCTGAGAGCCTGAACTGTCTAGAGCACTCAATATAAAGGCGCAGTGCACGTACAGGGCACAGCAAGAGTGTATTAAGCAGCTCTGCTGCGGCCGGTGTTTTGGGAATCAGATAGTGTTATATCCTGTGCTTTAAACGGAGTCGAAAGCACTTTAGGTATATAACCTTTCCTAGGCTTCAAGGTGACTCTGCAATCACCTGGCCTGAATTCATAACATGAGTCGTCAAATGACAGTGCCAGCAGGTCTCCAATTTGCTTAACCGAGGTCATGGCGAGTAGGAGTCCTGCCTTGAGAGACATCGCGCACAAACTCGCTGATTACAAGGGCTCAAACGGGGGTCCCGTGAGAGTGTCAAGCACAAGTGCCATGACCCCAAGTGGGTAGGGTGGAAGGGCAAGGGGGGTTCAGTCTTCTTGCTCCCTTTAAGAATCGTATGACCAGGACATTTCTACCACCTGGGCTATTATCAGCCTGTACGTGGAACGCTGTTATAGCGGCCAGATACACTTTCAATGTGGATGGCGTACGGCCACTATCAAAGCACTCTTGAAGGAAGCGTTCCATTTATGTGTGCCTCATAGAAGTAGCCCTGGCCTTAGAGATAGTGTTCAACTATCTGGTGAGCTCCGTCGAGCGGCCAGACATGAAGATTACATGACTCTGAGTTGGGGTGTCATATCGTTCCTTGTGCTTGAGAGAGGAGGTCTCTCTTCAGAGGGATAGTCCACGGAGGGGCTGCCAGCATCTCCGCCATTTCTGGGAATTGTGGCTGGTTGGGCTATTTCGGTGCCACTAATAGAACGGATTCTCTTTCCTCTCGGATTTTGCAAAGCATGCAAGGCAGAAGTTTCACTGGAGAAATGGCATACTTACGTTCTTTTGGCCAGCTGTGAGCTAGTGCATCCACCCCACAGGAGAGATTGTGTCAGCAAATAAAACAGCGGGCAGTGAGTGTTCTCCGCGGATGCATTGTCTGTCCGGATGAGAACGTGACGTGGAGAATGTCTGAGAAAGCACTAGAGCGCTAGGTGAACAGCACGGAGCTCCAGACGGTTTATGTGCCATGACTTCTCAGTTTCTGACCACATCCCGAAGACTGGTCTGCCATCACATATGGCTCCCCAACCCGTGCTCTATGCATCTGTCATAACAGTGTTTCTCCTGATCACCTGGAGAGTAGGAACACACCGGCGATACAGAGTCATATCGCGCCAAGGGGTCAGCGCATCCAAGCAGTAGTGCGTCACTTTAGCGCTCTGTGGCACGTGACTCTTCAGCCAGAGCTGAAGCGGTTGCATATGCAGGAGAACTAACTGTTGAGGTGGCAGCCATCTGGCCGAGCGTCCTCTGAAAGCATTTCAGCAGAGGAGAGTGCCCTAACTTGAAGACTGCAAGAGAGCTGATCAGTTTTTGTGTGCGCTCCTCCGAAAGACGCGCTCGCATATTGATTGAATTCAGCTCCACTCCTAAAAAGGAGATT
>NW_015634463.1:810935-816269 GCF_001515625.1 Sinocyclocheilus rhinocerous
TTTCAATGTGGATGGCGTACGGCCACTATCAAAGCGCTCTTGAAGGAAGCGTTCCATTTATGTGTGCCTCATAGAAGTAGCCCTGGCCTTAGAGATAGTGTTCAACTATCTGGTGAGCTCCGTCGAGCGGCCAGACATGAAGATTACATGACTCTGAGTTGGGGTGTCATATCGTTCCTTGTGCTTGAGAGAGGAGGTCTCTCTTCAGAGGGATAGTCCACGGAGGGGCTGCCAGCATCTCCGCCATTTCTGGGAATTGTGGCTGGTTGGGCTATTTCGGTGCCACTAATAGAACGGATTCTCTTTCCTCTCGGATTTTGCAAAGCATGCAAGGCAGAAGTTTCACTGGAGAAATGGCATACGTGCGTTCTTTTGGCCAGCTGTGAGCTACTGCATCCACCCCACAGGAGAGATTGTGTCAGCAAATAAAACAGCGGGCAGTGAGTGTTCTCCGCGGATGCATTGTCTGTCCGGATGAGAACGTGACGTGGAGAATGTCTGAGAAAGCACTAGAGCGCTAGGTGAACAGCACGGAGCTCCAGACGGTTTATGTGCCATGACTTCTCAGTTTCTGACCACATCCCGAAGACTGGTCTGCCATCACATATGGCTCCCCAACCCGTGCTCTATGCATCTGTCATAACAGTGTTTCTCCTGATCACCTGGAGAGTAGGAACACACCGGCGATACAGAGTCATATCGCGCCAAGGGGTCAGCGCATCCAAGCAGTCGTGCGTCACTTTAGCGCTCTGTGGCACGTGACTCTTCAGCCAGAGCTGAAGCGGTTGCATATGCAGGAGAACTAACTGTTGAGGTGGCAGCCATCTGGCCGAGTGTCCTCTGAAAGCATTTCAGCAGAGGAGAGTGCCCTAACTTGAAGACTGTAAGAGAGCTGATCAGTTTTTGTGTGCGCTCCCCCGACAGAAACACTTGTATATTGATTAAAGTCAGCTCCACTCCTAAAAAGTAGATGTTCTGGCTATCATCATGCTGTTTTGCATATTCACAGTCAGCCCTAAGCCCTGAAGATGAGCGAGAAGTATGAGTTTGTCGCTGAGCAGCATGCTCTCTGATTGCGCTAAAACCAGCCAATTGTCGATAGTTCAGGATGCACGGGAACGCTCTGCTTCAGAGGGGAGAGAGCCGCATCCATGCATTTCGTGAACGTGCAAGGGGCCAGAGATAACCCGAAGGGTAGGAACGTTAATTGATATACAATCCCCTCAAATGCAACTCTCAGGAAGTGCCTGTGGCGAGGCGCTACCTGAATGTGAATATAAGCATCCTTTAAAACCACAGAGGTAAACCAATCTCCCGGTCTGATGTGTGAGAGGATTTGCCTCAGCGTAATCATTTTGAATGAGCACTTCGATAGCGTGCGATTCAGAGGTCACAGATCCAAGATTGGGCGGAGTCTTCTGTCTTTCTTTGGTACCAGAAAATAAAGACTGTAGAAGTCACTCTTGTGATCTGCAAGGGGCACTGTCTCTACAACACGTTTTGTGAGAAGGTTGTGTATTTCCTCTTGCAGAACTGAGGCAATCTGTTCCCGTACAGTGGACATTAACACACCGTTGAAACGGGCGGTCTGCGGAAGAACTGAAGTGTGTAGCCATTCTTTATTAACCCACTCTGATACCTCTGGCAATGCCTCCCATGCTTTTGTGAATTGTGACAGTGGTCAAGGAGGACTGCAAACCGTGAAGGCTAACTTGCCATTGGGGAGCAGGGAGTTTAATATCACACGAGCGTGGGAGTGAGTGATGTGGGAGAGGGGAATAAGAGGAGGAAAATCACTCTGATATCGAGGTGAGTTTTGTATTTGTATTTTTTTTTTAACTTTATTTCACTAGATAGTGGAACAGTCAAAACACAAATATGACAATTGCTCTTGCCACCCGCAAAGGGGGGGGGGGGGGGGGGGCTGGGTGCAGCTTTCTTCCTCCTATGGCCAGCGTCAGGAACGCAGCTTTGTTTCCGGTGCCGGCCTGCTGTCTCTGACAGGGCAGGGCCTCTGACTCTTCGAGCACTGACGATGCTTTGACCGCGGCTGTCTTGGCCTCACCACCGGTTCATGTTCGCGCCGAGCAGCAGCAGAAGGGACATGAGGTCTTCCTGCGCACTGTGCTGAGGAGGAGCGGGAATGGGCAGGAGGGTTCACACTGGCGCGCTTTGGAAGGAAGTGGCTAATGGCCTTTGACTGTTTTTGCACTTCGACAAAACACTCCGTCTCCACCGCCACTCCGAAGAGACCTGAGGTGTTCACAGCTGCATCCAGAAGGGCCGTCTTCTCTGAGTCTTTTAACTCAGTGAAGGTAAGCCACAGGTGATGATCTAGCACCACAAGATTTCCCATGTTGCGTCCGATCGCTCAAGCTGTCACCTTTGTCACTCTGAGGGCCAGATCCATGGCACATTGGAGATCTTTAAAAACTTCAGGGTCCGGCCTGTCCTCATCCTTAGTCTTGATCAGTTTGGCCTGATAGACCTGGAGGATTGCAATCACGTGCAATGCTGTACCTGCTTGGCCCACCACGGAGAAAGCCTTGTCGACAAAGTTTGGGGGTGGCGCGGTAAGGTTTAGAGGGGAGAAACGCATTGTTTCTCTCTCTTCAGTTTGCCATGGCTGCAGGACAGAGATGGTTCTTCCATGGAGAGGAGTTTAACATACTCCACTTGGTCAGCGCTGTCCAGTGTAGACAGGAGGGAAGATCCCGGATTGTGTAATCCAGTGGGCTGTTGTACCACTCATCCTTCGCAGATGCTGCCACCAAAATGGCATCATCCTCATACTCAATGGCCTCCATAGCGCCGAAGGACACTACATCTTGAGCGTTGGGGGAGGGGCAGAGATCAGCGGTCATGAAGTGCACTGGAAGGGAACCTGCAGCAGGGGGATGAGGGGCACGTTTGCACTGAGCCAGTGCGAGCTCGTCACCTGACTCTGACAGATCCACATCAGGGCCATTGGCGAGAGTAAAAACTCTGATTGGATGCTCAGTTTAACGTACGAGTCAGTGCCTGAGAATTAAAGCAAAAGTGATGAAAACAAACAGTTAAATGAAGGCGGCACAGACAGAAGACTGTTCTAATGTTACGTGACCTTACCCAAGCATTCCAATATGCAAATATTTTCATAACAACATGGGCCGCTTAAAAAGCGCTGCTTTGTTTGCATTTCATATATATGCATATATCTTGTATATCCTTTTTTCGGTTTCTCCTTTTGAATGACGAATATATACTATTGATACCTGCTGATATAGACAGTTAATTCCTCTCACGCAGGCACAGAACACACATGTTATTTTGCAGTTGGCTGTAGTCTGAGCGGTGTGTTCAAGCACAGCTTTTTGGGTCAGACACTGCCGACACGAGGCGACAACACCGTCAGCTTTCATCGCTGCTAGTTCTTTGAAGTCAGCTTGGTGTGTCCTGGCCTTAAGGAAACTCCCAAAGTGTGTATGCAAAAAGCTGAGTTTAAGTGGCATATCTGCAGAAAAGCTGGTCTGAGCTTGACAGCAATAAAACATGCTTTGTTGTATCTTTAGGCACCCCTCGCTTTCCTTAGGTTTGTGTTGTGCTAAAATACAAAGCACAGCTCATGTAGAGCAAGCTGTTCGGTCTCCTGAGTCTATCTGATTCACTCTATTTCCACAGAAAGCTGCAGGATAAGAAGGATTTTACTAGGGTTGCCCTCAACTAAAGATTTTTCTGGTCGACTAGTAGTCGTTCATTTTAAGCATTTGTCGACTAATCGCACGTTTATTAATAAACCATTTTAATCATGCTAATGAGCCTTTAATTGCCTACATAGCCTAATAAGCGCTCAATTGCACGCATAAAGCTTGCCACGGCACACCGGCAGAAGGAATGATGATGAATGTGTCAGGGAAAAACAGTAAGATTAAACTGCATTAGCATTTTAATAATCTATTAATAAACTAGAGTTTTCTGTGTTTTCGGCTTAAGAGATGAAGTCAGCAACACTGACTCATCATCTCCACAGTCAAGTCAAGTCACCTTTATTTGTATAGCGCTTTACACAATACTGGTTGTGTCAAAGCAGCTTTACAGAGTCAAACAGGAAAATAGTTTGTCAATGATGCAAGGAGGCTGCAACACAGGTGCAGAGGTCTTGTCTGGTTCCTGTGGTCTTGTGCCGATGGTCGTCGAGGTGACGAGGTCTTCGCAAGGGATCTGTCTCTGGGGTGCATCTAGTTGACGTGTTCTCTGCTGACATTCAGGGCTGTAGCGGTCGTCTCTAAGTGCTGATCCACCATCAGGTCTTGATACAGACTGGATCCGGTGTGTCTGCCTCCCGAACAACACTAGGTAGATTGTTCCAGAGTTTAAGAGCTAAATAGGAAAAGGATCTGCCGCCCACAGTTGATTTTGATATTCTAGGTATTATCAAATGGCCAGAGTTTTGAGATCACAGCGGACGTGAAGGAATATAATGCGATATGAGCTCGCTCAAGTACTGGGGAGCTAAACCACTCAGGGCTTTTTTTAAGTTATTAGCCAGATTTTAAAATGTATTCATTGTTCAATAGGAAGCCAATGCAGAGTTGACTGAACCTGGCTAATATGGTCATACTTCCTGGTTCTAGTAAGAACTCCAGCTGCTGCATTTTGGACCAGCTGGAGTTTGTTTATCAAGCGCGCAGAGCAACCACCCAATAAAGCATTACAATAATCTAACCTTGAGGTCATGAACGCACGAATTAACGTTTCTGCATTTGACATTGAGAGCATAGGTCGTTATTTAGATGTATTTTTGAGATGGAAAAAATGCAGTTTTACAAATGCTAGAAACGTGGCTTTCTAACGAAAGATTGCTATCAAATAGCACACCTACTTCCTGGTTCTAGTAAGAACTCTAGCTGCTGGCTGCATTTTCAGCTGGAGTTTGTTTATCAAGCGCGCAGAGCAACCACCCAATAAAGCATTACAATAATCTAACCTTGAGGTCATGAACGCACGAATTAACGTTTCTGCATTTGACATTGAGAGCATAGATCGTAATTTAAAGATAGAAAAATGCAATTTTACAAATGCTAGAAACATGGTTTTCAAAGGAAAGATTGCTATCAAATAACACACATAGGTTCCTAACTGATGACGAGGAATTAACAGAGCAGCGATCAAGTGTTAGACAGTGTTTTAGGTTATTACATGCGGAGGTTTTTGGTCCAATAATTAACAGCTCTGTTTTTTCAGAATTTAGCAGTAGGAAATTACTAGTCATCCAGCTTTTTATATCAACTATACATCCGTTAGATTTGCAAATTGGTATGCTTCATCGGGCCGCAAAGAAATATAGAGCTGAGT
>NW_015634463.1:816323-834470 GCF_001515625.1 Sinocyclocheilus rhinocerous
CTATGCATTCTGTTAGTTTTGCAAATTTGTATGTTTCATCGGGCCGCGAAGAAAAGAGTTGAGTATCATCAGCATAACAGTGAAAGCTAACACCATGTTTCTTGGTGATATCTCCCAAGGGTAACATGTAAAGTGTGAAAAGCAGTGGTCCAAGTACTGAGCCTTGTGGCACTCCATACTGTACTGATCGATATGATATCTCGTCATTTACTGCTATGAATTGATGACGGTCAGATAAGTAAGATTTGAACCATGACAATGCAATTCCACTAATGCCAACATAATTCTGTAGTCTACTCAAAAGGATGTTGTGGTCGATAGTGTCAAACAAAGCGCTAAGATCCATTAGCACTAATAGAGTAATACAACCACGATCGGATGATGATAAGATGATAAGATAATCATTTGTAACTCTGATGAGAGCAGTCTCAGTACTAAGATATAGTCTAAATCCTGACTGGAAATCCTCAGAGATACCATTTCTCTCTAAAAAGGAACATAGCTGAGAGGATACTGCCTTTTCTAGTATTTTTGACAGAAAAGGGAGATTTGAGATTGGTCTGTAATTAACTAATTCTCTAGGATCAAGTTGTGTTTTTTTTATTTTTTTTATGAGAGGCTTAATAACAGCCAATTTGAAGGTTTTAGGGACATATCCTAAAGACATTGATGAATTAATAATATTCAGAAGAGGATCTATGACTTCTGGAAGCACCTCTTTTAGTAGCTTAGATGGAATAGTGTCTAACATACATGTTGTAGGTTTTGATGATTTAAAAAGTTTATACAATTCTTCCTGTCCTATAGCAGAGAATGAGTGGAATTGTTCCTCAGGAGATCTATGTAGTGCGTTATCTGATGTGATACTGTGTGGCTGACGGCTGCATGAAAGTTTCATAAAGATTACATAATCTCAGAATATTTGTTTTTTTTCAGATTTGAATTGTTTCATTTGAAAGTAGACATTTAACTCTCTATAGATATATTTTTCATGTCTGTAAGGCAAGTATACACAGAGTTTCGTGCTCAAGTTCAAATAGGCCGAGATGGCAGAAAGCGCATCCTGTTTGCTTCAAGCGCAATGTTTTGTTCTTATAGTGAGTGCACACAAATAAACGTAGAGGCTTTACAGATTCAAAAGATGTATTACTCTTATCTGTATGACCAAAATGATGGCGTATTTTAAGAGCAAGTGACTGCACCGGTGCCTCCATCTGTCATGCTGTGAGCGCGCTACTGGTCAGCTTTCAAACTCCGCACAGACATTTGAATAGCGCACATTTTTCTTGGTTAACATTAGATTGAGCGGCCATGTAAAGTTGCTACTACTTCAGATGATAAGCCATATTTGAGGTCGTTGAATGATAGGCGAGTGTTTGGATGTACTGTATTACCATAAAATCCAGCTGTTAACGATCTGTCCATTACGGACTCTTTTTTTCTGCGACTGAGCGACTAATAAAATTTTGGTCGACCAAGCCTCTTCTAGTCGATTAAAGGTTAGTTGACTATTAGGGGGCAGCCCTAGATTTTACACAGGGGTGCATCAACCATTATAACTTGGGGGGACGTGTCCCCCATTTGGAAATCTTTTAGAAATGAGCAAGTGGTTAGTGGTAATCCTAATAAGGCCAGCGCCCACTACCTGTCTCACAGCGAATCATTTAGGACTACTTGGTGAATGTTACATCAGCTAATTAATATTCATGAGGCAGACCAAAAATGCGTCTCCCCAACTTTTCAGATTGTTCCTCCACCCGTGGTTTCATCAGTTACACCCTGAGGTTTAATTATCTCATTTAGCTAGTCTACTCTCAGGCACATCCCTAGACAAGACAACTAACAAGTCCCTGAAAACCTACTATGGATACAGGTGTGCTAGACTTGATTCATTTTAGAGATTTTCAAATACTTAATTATATTCAGTACCATCTCTGTGTAGAGGAATCAGAGATGCGTGTCCTGATGGGATTGCGTTGTGCTGCTTTCTGATCTGGAGTCACACGGTGGTAACGGGTGGTTTTGAAGAACTTCTGAAAGAGATTTTGAATATAAAAAAATTTGAAGATTAAATAGCAGCAAAATTTGATAATTCACTTCAGCTGCTTTTGCCTAAATGAATAATGCAAAATGGAAAGAGATGTTATCTGCATTAAACAGGGAATACATGCTTATGATACAACAAATACAAGCTTTTTCAAGCATTTCAAAGTCTCCTCTGACCGGAGAAAATAAATTAATAAAAAACAATATGCTTAAAACCATAGCCTTCACAGTTTGCACAAATGACAAAAACTTCATCCTCAAGAAATATTTTGACTGCAAAATGTAATAAAGGCATACAAAGTCAACATGTGATACAACTGAAATAAATCTTTAATGGATCTGTCAAGCCATGGACCTGTCAGCTGCTTGACATTCAATTTTGTTTGTGCTTGTTGTGTTGTCATGTCATCTTTTCTGCATCCGGCTTTTCTAGTGTTATTACATACGTTGTATTTGCAATGTTTGTGATTATGGAATGATCAAAAAGGCTTGCATTATAGGAACTGCAAACACTCTGTGACACTCCAGGAGCACCTGCTGTGCATGGACACAGAGGCGGACTTAACCATTAGGCAAAGGTAGGCGACCGCCTTGGGCCCCCAAAAGCCTGTATTTTGCCTGGGGCCCCCAAATCACTAAATCCGCCCCTGCATGGACACCTGTCAAACCTGCCGATATTCCCTCAGAGGAAGTGACTAAGCAGCTGGCCTGCCATCTGTCTTTCTGTAAATTACCCCCTGAGGTTGTCCACCCATTCTAAAACTAGCATCTGAGGGTGTGACCTTCTGTGCCGCCATAAACTGCCCAGCTTCACCACCATCAATTTCCACTGGGTCTCAACCGTAAACCTCAACTGTATTGTGCTTTAAACTCACCACCGCTCGATGGCCAACATCAGAATTCTACTCATAAACCTTTGGCGTACCATTAAAGCCACCATGAGGCCCGTGGTCATGTAGTGGACATGCTCTCTTCAAATTTCAAATGGGATAAACTCCACTGTTCATGAGCTGCAACTGATCTATGTAGGAAAGAGTCGAGATGGGTGGTCTGCTGAACATGAAGGTCTGCCAAGAGGATGCTACGCTGTGACTGACTAGTATAAATATACAATATACATTGTACTGGCACAGAATGCTATCATTTTACAATTATGCAATTAAGCACAATATGTAATTAAACAAAACTGTATGATCCATACAATAAGTCATCATATCTGAACCTTATTTATAATAAATAAATGAATACAATTACAGTAAACAAAGGAAATTATACTGATATTACTGAGCAAATTGCATTAAAGTACAGTGAAGATGTAACTATTAAAAGAAAAGAAGAAAATACAAATACTAAGTATTCTACCATTCAAAGGTTTGGGGTCAGTAAGATTTTTTTTTAAAGACGTTTTTATTCAGCAAGAATGCATTCAATAGATCAAAATTGACAGTAAATACAAATAACTGTTGCAAATAGATTCATTAAAGAATCCTGAAAATAATAACTATTATTAATTATAATTAATTATAATTAAAATAATAATTGATATTAATAAAAACAAATGTTTCTTAAGCATCAAACCATCATATTAGAATGATATCTGGGATATGTCTCTACTAACTTTGCACATCTAGACTTTGCAATATTTGCCCACTCCTCTTGGCAGAACTGCTCAAGTTCAGTTAAATTTGATGGTGACCGTTTGGGGACTGCAGTCTTCAAGTCATTCTACAGATTTTCAATGGGGTTTAAGTGTGGGCTCTGACTATTCCATGCAAGGACATTCAACTTTTTCTCCTTCAACCATTGTGTGGTCAGTTTTGCTGTGTGCTTTGGGTCATTGTCATGTTGGAAGTTAAACCTTCTTCCCATTGACAACTTTCTGGCAGAGGGCAGCAGATTTTCCTCAAGAATTTGACGGTATTTTGCCCCATCCATTTTTTCTTCTATCCTGAAAACTGCTCCAGTCCCTGCTACAGAGAAACACCCCATAACAGGATATTACTACCTCTGTGCTTTACAGTAGGAATGCTGTTATTTGGATGGTGAGCTGTATTGGATTTCCGCCAGCCATAACATTTGGTGTTGAGGCCTATTAATTCAATTTTAGTCTCATCTGCCTCAGAAACTTCAAGGTGCGTTTTGGCAAATCTCAGTTGTGACTGCATGTGGCCTTTCTTGAAGAGTGGCTTTTTTCTTGCAAACCTCCCATACAAGCCACATTTGTGGAGAATTTGTAATATCTTTGACACATGCACACAATGACCACTCTTTGTTATAAATTCCTGCAACTGCTTCAGAGTTGCTGTAGGCCTCTTGTTGCCTCTCTGACAAGTTTCCTCCTGGCTCATTCATCCAGTTTGGAGCAATGTCCTGATTCAGGGAGGGCCTGTGTTGTACCAAATGCCTTCCACTTCTTAATAATAGACTTCACTGTGCTTCTAGGCATTGATAAGGCCTTTGATTTTTTTTTGTATCCATCTCCTGACTTGTGCCTGTCGACAACTTTATCCCAGAGATCTTTTGACAGTGCCTTGCCACCCATAGTTGATTGTTTGCTTCAGCTGCATGGACTGAAATGCTCCAGGAAAGTTCTTTTCATGCTGAACTAATCAAAATGACCACAGCTGATCATAGGTGAAAGTCAAATGGCTTTTTGTGCCCCTGAGAAGGTGATAAGCTACACATGATTGAGTTTACAAAAGATTTTTAGGAGGGGGTGATCTTTTTACAAACTCAGTGATTCTGGTTTTTAATTTTTAATTTTTTACCTGACATGTTGGTGTTATATCTTTCACTTGGTTGTTATAAGTTGCACAGAGTAAATACAGCTGGATAAAATAAAATAAAATAAAATAAATAAAATAAAATAAAATAAAATAAAATAAAATAAAATAAAATAAAATAAAATAAAATAAAATAATGTAAAATAAAATAAAATAAAATAAAATAAAATAAAATAAAATAAAATAAAATAAAATAAAATAAAATAAAATAAAATAAAATAAAATAAAATAAAATAAAAACTTCTGGTTATGAAAGGGGAGGAAATGGGAAGTGCATATTTTAGTTAAAACACCTAAATGAAATTAAATTAAATAAAACAAAATAAAATAAAATAAAATAAAAAAGCACCAAAATGAAATCATTTAAAACAAAACAAAACAAAAAATAAAATAAAATAAAATAAAATAAAATAAAATAAAATAAAATAAAATAAAATAAAATAAAATAAAATAAAATAAAATAAAAACTTCTGGTTATGAAAGGGGAGGAAATGGGAAGTGCATATTTTAGTTAAAACACCTAAATGAAATTACATTAAATATAAAATAAAATAAAATAAAATAAAATAAAATAAAATAAAATAATGGACGAGGGTCTGTGACCCATTAAAAATACAAAAATACATTTTTTTTTCACTGGTTTATTTTAACATAAATACAGCAGGATACAGAACAACACAACAACAGAACCTGAATTCACACAGTCAAATTATCACGCACATGCAGCTCTTCTGAGAACAAAGGAAAACAGAATAAAATAATATAAATAAGAATAAAATAAATAGGCCTACACTAAATATTTTTCACTCAAATAATTAACAAATTAAGATGACAAAATGAAAACACACTGAATCCTTCTATGCGCTTTGAAGAACCGCATGTTTTTTCATCAGACATAAAAATTAACAGCAGCACTACCTCAGTGCACAACTTGTCTAGTTTTTATTTAAAAAAATTAACATGTCGACCTGTTGTGGAGTGCAGCCTGTTCCGCAGCAGAAAACACAGGTTTCTGCAGTGTTGAACCTTGTAGCCAATCACAGACATTTCGGCTGATTTCATGAACGCAATGGCCAATCAGAGGTGATTAAGTCAGAATCCACTCACCACTCAAAGCTGGAGTTTTGTTCAGTGTTTCTGTGTTGTGCACACTTGTGAATCCTCTCATTAGAACAAACGGACAATATGAGCATCCCTAATTTGGAGTCCTCAACATGTTTTATGGTAACAATTAATCAAGTTAATTACAAAACTGACATCCCTAAATTCCTGACAAACTGACAAGGAAGATGAGTTTCATGCCTCCCTTTAATTCATCTTTGCCTAATCGAAAGCACCTGCAATTAGTTGTTTTGACCATTGCTAACCAAGTTTAGGTATCTGATTAGTTATTACAATAACCGCTCCTCTCATGGTAGAAAGATGCTGAAGAGACTCATGAACTTCAGGCCCCCACTAATTATTTTCACATCAAACAAGAAGTATTGAGTGCCAGAGACATGTTGTGAGGGGGCTAGACAACAATTATTACCACTCTCCAGAAGATTAATGGGTCACTACCTGAGATGTATCTCGCCCAAGAGAAAGAAACAAAACACAGCAGCACAGCACATATAAACAGGTCCATACGTCATGTGCTCCAGCAAATTCCATGTGTATCCATTCTACCACCCAGAAATAAAGTAATGCACGGCCTACTATGAAATAGAGCATGCTTTTTCCTTTGGGAAATTTTGTTGTGTTGCACACTTTGAACTCGAAGGTTTTTTTTAAAGGCAGCCAGTGTTTTAAATGAAGTTGCAAGACTCATCAAAGATAAGCTAGCTGGCTAACAAGGAAAACTTACGAGTGCAGCATCTCAAGTAAGCCTGTTAATTGCCATGAGAAAGACCAGCAGTATTAGTCCTTAAACAAATTCAGCATCAAGAAGTTCCTTACAGGCTTGTGCTACACAGAATTTTTCCATGTCGAGATGAAATATGCAGTGCCTGCAATGTCACTGTTAGGATGCCCACTGGGGCACAAACAAATCCCCATCCATCATTCTCCTCTTAGCCATAGCTGTATAATGGTTAAACAGGCCCAGCACGGTGTTAACAGATGCAGGCTTTCTTTTCTTCTGGAAGGAAGCTTGGATGTTTGGAGTGTAGAGGGTCCAAAACACACTACCTGGCATGATGTGTGCGTCAGAGATGGAAAGTTCATCAACAGCTGGATCAGATGTGTTGGCAGATTCCACATCCATCTGTCAAGCATCATAAATTTACAACTTTTCACTTTCGCTGCACTGAAAACTGATACAGTATACAAAGTTTCGGAGTTGCGAATAAAACAAAGATTTTTTTTTTTTACTAAAGAAAGTTTTACTAGAAATACTTTCTTTTTTTTTTTACTGTACATTGTGAAATTTACTAGCAGTTACTGAGTGGAATTTGTTTCAAAGTATATCCCACAATATTCATCTCACAGAGTTGCAGCCAAAAGTGCGACAAAGTAATTAACCAATCTCACTGGTTCTTGGTATTACATCTTAACTCTACTAGTTCGCCCACTATATCAGAATTTTATGGTCAGAGGTTTTTACATAGTTTAGTCTTAAACTCTGGATAAACATAACATGCTTATTTGCATATTTTTGATGTCAGAAAATTGAATACAGCAAATACAGCTTGTAACGGACATGCAACCTGTTTAAATAATTGTGTGTATATCTGTGAAAACGCTACTATGTATATCTGCTTTAGCTCTTGTTACTCCTGCATCCCAAACAACATAATGATATCAAAGCGAACCAAGGTCATGGGTTCAGTTTTCGGGGAAAGCATGAACTGATAAAAATGTATACCATCAATGGAATGCAAGTCACAAAAGAGTTTGGCAAATGCGTAAAATGGAAGTGTGAATACTCTTCTTCACTCCAGTGAACATTTTCATTTTGGCAGTGGATATTACACAGTGAAATACAAGTAATATACAAGTGAAAAAAAGTGTAAATTTCTGTTTGTGCCAAATAAAAATAGCAACAAAAAACAGCTTGTTTACACTGTGAAAAGCATCTATCATTATTTGCATTTAGTAGTAGCATGCAGGTACATGTCACTAGAGATTTCTGAATGGGAGGCTAAGCCTATTTTTAAAAAGCCCCAAAATGTATTTTTGATCATGTAATTTTTGACTAACTAATGTTGTAAATACAAAATTACGGGTCAAAATATGGTTATTTTTGGTCAAGGTTGTTTAATAGTTTGTGTTAGAAACTGTTAAATTCTATACACACACACACGCACACTGGAGATCAAAATTAGAGGACAACCTATAATTTCCTAAATTTCAAGGTCACTGCTTAGTCCTATTTGAAGTTATCCTAATTGGAGTAGAAGGACAGTTTTTTAAGCATATTTCATAAATTAATTGTATTCTGAAGCACAGTAAATATACAATATTTAAAAAAGAACTCTGATCAAAATTAGAGAACACTTACAAATACCTCCAAGTTATTGGTGTTAATCTGGTACCTGGTGCTAATTTCCTTAATTATATGACAAATCCAATTTAACTAGCAGCATTCCTCTAATTTTCACTGAGATTGCAAGATGGCGGGCCACTCTAAGGTGACTGAAACCCTGCATCAGGAGGCGGTCCAGATGAAGGCCAAAGGTGAAGGCCTTTCAGCCACTGCAAGACAAGTTGGTCATTCCAAATCTGTGATTTCTAGAATATTGCAGTTTTACAATGACACTAATTAATTCGAGTCACCCAAAAAAGCTGGTCGTCCACGTAAGAAAAATGCAGGAGAAGACAGGATAATGTAGAGACTCTCAATGGAGGATCGGTTCAACACTGCAGCTGGAATTGCTCACCAGTTCAGTGCGGGTATGGAGTATGGATCTGTCTCTGCATGTTTTACCCTTTCACATGTGAGTTTTTCAAGGCGACCATTATTTAGAACGTATCACTTTATTATTTCCATGGCGACGCGTCACTGCTTGTCACATGACACACCGCAGCTACAACAGCACTGTATGACTGATGTATTGCTTTTACGTAATTTTTCTTTTTTTATTCAAAATATTCACAAACTTGTTAACTATAGCATGAAAAATCTGATATCCCGATTGTCAAATATGTGTAAGTGAATGTGTTTTGTTGTTTAAACACCTTTATAATGACCGCGTTAGTTGAGCTATATACGTGCTGAGCGCCACCATGTTTGTTTGTGCCACAGTTCAGAGAATCAGATCTATAGACTTGTTTGGCATTGCTGGGAACGCCCACAAAAACGTCATAACCGTTTATGCCGTGGGGGAAAACAAATCATGCGAATTAATGCACGGAGACCTTGTTAGGCGCTTGATCTTTACTTTTTGTGATGATTTCGATTGATTTTTGCTTGGTGCAATGCCAAAAAGTTGCTGTGTGGCATTCTGTACCTCTAATAAGTTTTAAAAAACCTGATCTGAAGATGTATATAACTGATAAACAGACGGACTACCGGAGGTAGCACTGAGCGGGTAGCAAAGATTTTTTTTGCGTTTTTATTACCAATTGTAGCCTATAGGGGGTAGATACCAGCATGGCGCCGCAAATGGCAGCAAGGACGCTGAGCTCCGCGATTCTTCTATTGTTTTTGTTTGTTTGTTCTGTGTTTTGTCATTCTTCTTCTATAAGTTTTACCAGAGACGAACTCCTTAACATTAAGCAGCACATCCCAGACAACATTTTTCCGGTTTTTGATTATTCGGACGTTTTGTTGGACATTCTAGTCGGAGGTACAGCGGTGTTGTTCAAACGCGCCTGCAGACGCAGAAGAGGGAAACGCGCCGGCGCCCTAGTGAAGCTCCGCGCGCGCGGCTTTCGGACTGCGCTCCCAAGCATTCATCTTGCGAATGTCCGTTCCCTTCCTAACAAAACGGATGAACTTCTTCTCCTCACCCGCACCAACAAGGACTTTTCAAACTCTGCTGCACTGTGCTTCACTGAAACCTGGCTGAGTGAAGCCATTCCGGACAACGCGCTTCATCTGCCGGGCTACCAGCTGTTCAGAGCGGATCGCATCGCGGAGTTAACGGGGAAAACCAAAGGAGGTGGATTGTGTTTCTACATCAACGAACGTTGGTGTTCAGATGTAACAACGCTGAAAAAGGTATGCTGTCCTAATTTAGAGGCACTCATCATAAACTGTAAACCTTTCTACTCGCCGCGGGAGTTTTCCTCTTTCATTCTCGTGAATGTGTACGTGCCTCCGGACGCGTGCGTGAGCGCCGCGATGCAACAGCTGGCCGAACAAATAACTGAAATGGAGCAAAGGTACCCAGACTCTATTTTAATCATTCTTGGAGATTTTAACAAATCAAATCTCTCCCGTGAACTGCCAAAATACAAGCAGCACATTACGTGTCCCTGTTTGTACTTTCTACTACACTGGAAGCTCCTGTCGTCAAGTCAAATTCCTTGTGTGTGTAAACATACTTGGTAATAAAGCTCTTCTGATTCTGATTCTGATTCTGATTCTATAACCACAGTTTTACTACAAATACCATGGTTAAACTATGGTTGGTGTAGCTAAACATGTTGTTTTTACCATGTTTTAACTATAGTAACCAATAACCATTTTTGGTATTTTATATACATATTTTCATGTTATCTTTTTATTTTACGGCATGTATTTCTGAAAATGATTAGGCAGCCGCAGCACACACCACATAGAACAAAGCTGCGCATTTCAAGGCACTTCAGTGGACCTTAATGTTACCTGTTTTGTCAATGTTAAAAATCTTTTTAATATATCAATAAGAAAGTACGACAGGCTTTTACTCAAGTCTTTATCACTTTATTAAAATTAAGCAAAACAAAACGACAAATGTTTACTTTCACAAGCCGTCTCGTATAGGCTTGTAGAAAGCTGTCTCTTGCTCAATTAGGTAACGTTAACAAAAAATGTCGGGAAAGGACACCTCTGGCCATTGCGTTGGGTCGTTTGTCCAGTCACAGATACCGTGCAGACAGTCCAACCCACGGCTTATTTTTTATACGTATGTTGCCCTGTCGAGCGGCAGAAATGATTTTATGTAGGCCATTCTGAGTCAACACCATGCTTTTCCAATGAGGGGGAAAGGACTGTTTTCCCCCACGCCGACTCTGCCCACACATGACGCGACACCGATCAAGTCTATTGGATTTACAACAAGTGAATTCATACACTTCTCTTGAAATACATGAATGTAAGTTTCCTGTGAACTGGAAGAAGAATAGAGTAAAATTTATAGTTGCTTACACAATATGTATATAATATTAATATAACGCGTTGTCTAATTATAATGGGAAGGATTATTATTGACGATTTCATAGACATCAGAGTGTGTTTTACAAACTCTACATGCATTGTTTTGCTAGTTCTTATGTGTATTTAAATGTCTGAAACCTAAAATACACATTGTGTTTGAAAACACTGAATAGTTGTGATACACGTCAAGCACTGAGAGCGTCCACTCTGGCTCAGTGCCAGCCAAAGAGCGAAAAGCACATTTGAATTTAGCAGTTGATCACATGATGCACCAAGTGTCACGTGACCAAGCCTCTCATTAGCAAAAATAATCAAAAGGATAAACTCACTTTTGCTGAGGAGCATGTTGTGTGGAGAGAGAACAGGTCCAAATTTCACTATAGTGATGAGAGCAAGTTTCATTTATTTGGGTCAGATGGGAAACATTTAGTTCGGCATCAAACTGGGGAAAGACTGATCCCGAGTGTGTAAAGAAGTCAGTGACAGGTGGAGAACGAAGTGTCATGGTTTGGGGGATGTTTTCTGCAGCAGGAGTTGGGCCTCTTATACAGATACATGGCAGAGTTAATGCAAATGTTTATCAGAACCTCCTTCAGCAACATGCAGTACCTTCCCTACAAGCATCTACCAATCAGCCTGTAGTTTTCATGCAAGACAATACTCCCTGTCACACTGCAAAATGGGTAAAGCAGTTCCTTGAAGCTAAGAACACTGAAATAATGAAATGGCTAGCCCAGAGTCCTGATCTAAACCCAACTGAAAATCTCTGGAAAATCCTTGGCAACAAAGTTATGGCTAAGAAACCCACTACAGTTACCAAACTATGGAAGAGACTGGAAGAAGAGTGGGCCAAGATCACACCAGCGCAGTGTGAGAAACTAGTGATGCAGCTGTCGTAAGTTTACTTTACGTTGTAAGTTTTGTTAATTGTTGTTCAAAATTAACCCAATATTTCAGACACATGGAACATCTTAAACAGTATCATCCACAATAGAGCAAAATTAAATTCTAACTGATAATCCAAAAAAAAAAAGAAGAAGAAGAAAGGTTTTGAATGACATGAGGATGAGTAAATGACTTGTACCACATCATTTCACACTGTATACCTAGCACTGCAATTCATCGTTAGCAGGGTTTCAAAACACAGGGTTAAAAGCAGTTCTATCATTTTACAAGTATGAAACATGCTTTAAAAAAAGTGCGCTGAAAGTGTTAAAAGATGCTGTAACCCTATGTTTTAAAAAGACGGTAACCCAGAGTTAACACAGTGTGAAAACTCTTAAACCAACATTGAAAGCAATGCCGTTTTGTTTGAAAACTTTTTTGAACAGTTACAGTGTTTTGATGAGGACTCTACCCAACCCAAGGCTGTTAGCTTCAGTCGCCTCATTACTGTTAACTGAGAAAAGACCAGATAAAGATTTGACACCTATAACACATTGCAAACAGATTTCTGTTATGGGTAAATGGATCCTCTGAAACAAAGAAAATATAGTGTCCCCCAGCACTGCATACGGTACTTTTGGCTGTGATCATATTCATGCAATACCCAAGCTTCACGTCATGGTTTCCATGCAGCACATATTGATTGTCTACTATTAAAAATCTCAGTGATAGTGATCCAGCAGCACCATGCCCAGAATGTTTAGCAGTTGCTGTCAGCTCCTCTAATTTGAGTCAGTTGCTATCGATATTGATTTGCCTTCCTTGGTATTCCCTTTGGCAGACTGTCTGTCGAAAGTCTCTACTGTAAGTCATCGCTCACCCACACTTCAATTAGATAGTAAGAGGGCAATGAGCTGTCTCAATAAGAACGGATGGTCTGAAAAGTTTAACAACTCACCACAACTTCACAATCTCTGCCTGGCACCAGAACAAGAGGTAATCTGAGGCCACGGCTGATAGTGTGGAGGAAACAATTACAGGTTAAGCTATTAAATGAACAACTGAGCTGAAGCTAAAGACAAATTTCCCAGTAGGAGAGAGAAAACAAATGTAAAGTATGAAAATTAATAATTTCATTCACTTGTAGCTCTTACAAGGTGTTTTTTTTTTTTTTTTTACAAACTGGAATATCAACAGGGTTTGTAACGCTACTTGGGTCGATAGTTCTCCCGAAAAAGAAAATTGTGTCATTATTCTAATGTCATTCCAAATCTGTGTTTTTTTTTCAGTGGAACATGGAAGGAAATTTTTTAATTTCCACATAGATCTTTTCAGGTCATTTAAAAAGCACATAATCACTATAAATTCATAAAAGTACTTCATTAGACTTTATTCAAAGTCTTATTTTCTGAAGCAATGCATTAGCTTCGTGTGCCAAATTACCTAAATTAAGATAATATTCACCTGTGTGGCAGCTCTCAAATTAAATATGGCATCTATGGTGCTGGTTTGTATGTAAATTATGCTTTGATTAATCATAATTATCACAAAACCAAAGTTATGACACAATATAGTAAGTCATAGTTATGAAATAAAAATTCATAATTATGACTAAAAGTTTAGTTCATTACATAAAGTTGAAATTATGAGATTAAAAGTTATACTTAAAAACTTATTGAAAAAAAATATTTAAAAAGTATATATTTTTTCATAATTGTATCTAATAATATTTTACCTTTTGACCATAATGACTTCATATTATAATATCTCAATTTAAACTTTTGCCATAATTATTACTTTATCACAATCTTGACTTATAATTATTATTTAAGTGCATATTTTGACTTTTGGTCATTATGATCTCATAAATTTGGCTTTTTACTATGACTTAGTAAGTTATATTTTCACCTTTTTTAACAGATAATTATGATTTAGAATCTCATAATTTTGACATGTCATGATTAGAAAATATGTGATTTTAGAGTTTGTGTATAGGAGTTATTATTAATAAGAGTCATATGGACCACTTTTTTTTCCTTTTTGGAGCTAGCATGGTAATAACTTGATTTTTTTTTTTTTTTTTTGACCCATGGACAAAATTGCTATGCCTGTAACTTACACCTATAAATCATGGGGGCAAACAATTGTTTTAAACATTTAAACCTTTTTCACATTCTCAGCAAAATGAAAAAAAAGAGTGAAAAGTACTGAAATAATAAAAGAACTTTGTAAATATTAGTCATGGTATTTTAGTTCAGTCAGCAACTATTTAAACATTCATTAGGGCAGCAGAAATGTCTGTTTGGTTCTGGAAGGAATGTATTTCCCTATAATTGATTAATAATTGATTTGGAAATAAAGTGCACCTTTGTGGTCATATATATCATGGTTTCCTCTTACGTTTGTTGCTGTGGTGCTGAGTACTTACGGGCATTCACTGTAAATATCACTTAAGAGTGAAATGTAATTACTGGCTACAGAAGCCAGCGTTGGTCACATCCATTCTGCAGATGAACCTGACAACTGCACATTGCATTTAGCCTTATGAGTGAAAGAGCCCATGCAGCGTCTCACTTAGCTCACCATCTCAATTTACAGACCAGTGAATAGTTGCACTCTCAGCAGTACCAAAAATATACAGGTGGACATATCTCCTAATGCCGGGCCATTTCTGAGCTCACAGCTTTACTTCCTCTAAAGTGTTTAAGGCAGGCAGGAAAATGATTGGTTAATAGAGATAACCTTTATTCTTTCTGCTCTGTGAATACTTCTGAGTAAGCAAAACTTCTGTGCTAACTTTGAAAAATGCTCCGTTAACGTCACAACAAAATAAAATAACTAGATATACATTTTCTGCAGGAAATGTGAGTGGTGCCTGCCTGTGCTCACTGCCTTAAGGTCCAGTCATATTAGCGTAATCAAACTGCCTACTGTCATTGCTATGCAGTTTTCTAAGACGTTCTAGGGTGCATTTTCCCGTACAATGACGTAACCTGCTGCTTAATCACCATAGTATGATGGTGGCTGTAGAAATTAGCTAGTCACGTCTGTTTTCCGAACATGGTTGCACCTCCGTCTTTTGAACCACGTTGGTTCAACAATATAGGACATTCGTTAATGATGACATATGCAGGTGGTGGAGTAATAACTTCAATAACAACTAATTCATTGATTCGAGATCTCTGAAATGCTGCTTTAAAGAACATGGCACCTGATGACTACTTACCTGTTTTTTAATTCCGTCATTTTGCTTAATTTGATGTTTGATTTATCGGAGTTTCCCTCTTTCATCATGCTCCGGGGTTCCCTTCAAAAACACCACTTATTGAGGACACGCTAATATAGAGATTGAATATATTTAAATGGAATGAAAGATATAGATTGTACTACATGTTAGCTTTGCTTATTGTGGCCAAGAGCATGATCTATTTCCATGTCATACTAACAAGAAACTATGCTTCTAAGCACAGGTCGAGAGTTGTAGTTTGAACTATGGTTTTGGGAAACACTGAACCACTGAACTATGTTGGTAACGAAGGAACTTGCGACCATAGTTGGTTAACGATGCTTTTGGGAAATGCACCCCTGGACGGCTGTTATTATGTTCTGAGTAGCTTTTAACATTGCTATGCAGCTACTGAAGTGAAGTGTCAAAGTGTTTTTAGCATGTTACCATAGAGTTGCTAAAGTGTTCTGAGTGGTTTATATCATATTACTACGTAGATACTAAAGCATTCTGAGTCACTGCTTATGTGACTTGCGTGCTTTAACATTAGAACCGCCAGGGGTAACTGTATACCTAAAAGCACCAGCGGGTAATTTTTACCCACGCACATGACAGCTGTTTTTGAATGGCTAAAGAACATATTATTTCACTGTATTATGCTACTGTCTTCACAAAGAAGTGTCTAGAGTCATGAAATGATTATGTCTAGTCATCAACTATATTTTTGTCCTGTTGTTTTATGTTCAAGGCTTTTTTATGCAGGCTACACTAGTCACTTTTCATAACGGTCAATATTAAGCTAAACAAGCCTGCACTGACAACGAGAATTAGAAGTAAATACATATGTGGGTGGTGTAATAGGCTTTTATAATACAATGTCATTAATCAATATATTAATATAACCTATGTTATTTAAATGACTAAAATAGCTTATAGACAATAATGAGCAATAATAATTCACCATATTGCATAGGATGATGCGATGACAAATTCAAGGGCACAGCTTCACCTAATTAATTATTAATCTGTTTAGTTATATCATTTATAATTTGAATTATACAAGTAGAACACCAATAAACTTCGGTAATCAAAAAAAAAAAATACCAAACTCAGTGTCAGTAAAAACAGGCAATGGGGTCAAAAACACAGTAAGGCAGTCCAACCAGGCAAACAGGCAAAAAGGGGGAAATCCAAAAGAGAAGTCAAAACGAACAGACAAACAGGTCATTCACTATGACAGAGATACAAATGCTTGGTAAGGCAGGATAAACTGACAATACTTCGCAAGGTAGTTATGCGGTGGCCAGGTTAATATGGCCACTAAACAGGAAGTGGTTGCAGAGAAAGTAAAGGGAGGGCTAACAGTCAATACTCGGGCGACAGACAAACAGGTCATTCACGTGGCAGAGATACAAATGCTTGGTAAGGCAGGATAAACTGACAATACTTCGCAAGGTAGTTATGCGGTGGCCAGGTTAATATGGCCACTAAACAGGAAGTGGTTGCAGAGAAAGTAAAGGGAGTGCTAACAGTCAATACTCGGGCGAGGGCTCCCTCTGCTGGCTTGATGTTACAAAACGATAGAAATGGCAAAACAAAAATTAAATAATTAATCCAAATTTTGAACAACAAAATGACAGCGCGAACATACAGGCATTATATAGCGGGTAAATTTGACCCGAGCTGGCGCTTATAGGTAGGCCTATAAATGCCTCGTTTTTTGATCTGGTTTTATCTAAACAGTTTTTAATAACAGGGGATTGTAAATCACACAATTTTAGTAAAAGGCAGTGATTGGGATACTTGAATGTTTTATTAAAAATATTTTATGTACGTTTTAAAAACAGCCATGGGTAAAATTTACCCCGTGGCGGTTCTAGTGTTAAATGTGTTACTACACAATTGCTAGGGTTCTGAGTAGCTGCTAAATTGCTTTAGATTAACTAGTGGAATATCTCCCTTCGCCCTACACACTTTGTATCTGCTCGTTCTGTGTGTGCCAAAACTGTTTACTCCCGCTGACATTCCCACGTGCGCTGCAGAGACGCTATGGATATTTCACAGACAAAGACAGGGCTCGACAGTGCGAGCGCTTCAGTCGCATTTGCGATTAAAAATAAATGTGTGAGAACTGTAAAATGGATTTAGGAGCACATGTGCGAATAAAGCAAAATCCCTCCGGGTAAATTTTCTTAAATTTAATGTCATAAAAAGTCTTCAATAGAGGAAATGATAAAACAAACATCTTAATGATCATTTTAAGAAGTCTGATATTTTGGGGATGGAAAAACATAAATTGCGATACAGCCTACTGATTATTAACTTCAAAAGGCTATGATTTCATAAAAAAAGCGCTGCAGGTAGCAGTGTCACAAGACGGTATTCTACACACTTTTGCACAATAGCGGTTCAGACTGCTTAAAAGTGATTTTCAATGAATAGCGCACATGTGTGCCAAGCGATTGCTTACTGAACTCGATTTGATGAATTATGATAAAGTCTACTTTATGATCTTTATATAATATGTTTTAGATGGTTGTAAGAATGCATATTTTATCTCTCATCTGAAGGATCAGCCCGCAATAGTACAGATATTTCAAAATAAGGGTCCAGGTGTATTTCGGGCTTGTTTATAATTTAAGGATTAGTTAACTTCCAGAATAAAAATGTCACTGATAATTTACTCACCCCCATGTCATCCAAGATGTTTATGTATTTCGTTTTTCAGTCGAAAACAAATTCAGGTTTTTGAGGAAAGCATTCAAGAATTTTTCTCCATATAATGGACTTCAATAGGACCCAACGGGTTGAATGTCCAAATGGCTGTTTCAATGCAGCTTCGAAGGGCTCTACACGATCCCAGGCAAGGAATAAGGGTCTTATCTAGTGAAACAATTAATTTTCTAAAATATTATATATATATA
>NW_015634463.1:835025-854433 GCF_001515625.1 Sinocyclocheilus rhinocerous
TATGCATGTATGTATGTATGTGTGTGTATATATATATATATATATATATATATGCAGTTATTAAGGTGCGAATCATTGCTTAGTGATTTCTGGGGCCTTGGTTGCTTACTGGCCCAAATGAAAAGAACCTACCCTAAATCTCCGATATGTTGGTTAGTAAAGTAGATATGACATACCCTTAGTAAGTCACCAAAAACAAAAGCATGCACATCAATGGAAAAACACTCAAACAGGGTGTTCAACAAAACATACTGATAATGAACAGAAAAAAAGTCGGCACATGTAGGCTCCAAAAATACAAAAATTGGAAGGGGACATCAGATGCAAAATTCACTTTTACATGGTGTTTGCATATAAATGTGTCTTAGCAGTGTGTGGAAACAACCACCCTACAATAAAAAAAGGAGTGAATTGATTTTTAATCAATCCTCAAAAAACTTAAACAGTCTCAATTATCAAGCCATTTTAATTTTCTTAGCAATATGACGTCATACTGCTCAAGCCCCGCCCATGACCACTGACAGACTGTCACATATTAGCATATCTCCGCCCTCAGCCAGTTGTACGCTGTCCATCATTTTCTTCACGCTGGAGCAGCTGTAGCAACAACAATGTCTTGTAAGCAATTCAGGTGTTTTGTAGTTGGATGTAAAAGTGGACATTAGAGTCTTGATTTTCTCCCGACATCAGAGCCACTAAGGACGCAGTGGATTAGCTTTGTTTTTGATGTTAATACACCACCGAATACACCTACATTTGTTTATGTCTGCGCAAATCGTTTTACTCCAGACTGCTTTCTGAACGAGGGACAATTCAAGGTTTTGCTAAAAAAGTTAAAACTCAAGGATGGATCAGTACCCACTGTTTGTGATCACCTCCACAAGTAGTAAGTCTCACACTTTATATTTTTTATGATTATTTGCAAATTGCCTTTCCTTTTCCAAGGAAGAGAGGGGCGGGGGTGAACAGAGCAAGTCAAGTGACGTCAAGTCACCTTTATTTGTATAGTGCTTTATACAATACTGTCAAAAGCAAAAACTGTGTCAAAGCAGCTTTACAGTGTTAAACAGGAAAATAGTTTGTCAATAATGCAAGAAGACAATAACAAAGAGTCATTTTTCCAGCTAAAGTCAGTTCATTGATGATTCAGTGATGTCATCATCCAGTTCAGCTCTCTTCCAATAGTGTCTGTGCATTAGCATTTGAAAAGACATGGACCAAAATGGGTCACGTGGAACAGAGCTGTTTTTGGCAAGGTGAAAAGGGTGCTGTTTTACACGACCATTGAGGAATTTTAACCAAAGTACGTTACAGACATTTCATGAAGACCCTAAAGAATCATCAACTTGTGGAAAATGGGCACCCGATGTCCCCATTAAATAACAGACTATCACACAGTGGACTTTTCGAGCACACATTGTCTTCATCAGACAATGACTAAACCCTTAGCAAGTACCACTAATACAATGCTAAAAGGTTCCAAAATGGCTTTTTCTGACATTGCTTTTCCAGCATTGTGTCAGTGGTATAATATCCTCACTGGACTCTTGCTTATGCAACAGAACTGTGTCTCCATTATGAGGAGCTCTAGTTGTATAAAGAGTCAGAGCAATCCTCTCAGATAATCAGTGTAAGTGAACTACAAGCAAATGTAAAGTGACTGTGTGAGTGGCTCCATCCCTCCTGTCCGGAATGTCCGACTGAGTAAGGCACAGGCCACTTCAGAGTGACACAGGTGCGCCTGGTGCACTGAGCGCAGGGCAGACAGCCAGTCTTTAATGAATTGGCTGTGCGTCACCAGCATATGGCCACATTCCAAGGCTAAGCTCAGGACACAGCCCTCTGCGCTCATCAATGAATCTCAGACACACGTGAAAACGGCAGCCTGGTGTCATTAGCCGAATGCCAATGTGGCTTGGCTGGATGCTGTGATCGCAGTGAAATGGTGGCCTGGCAGAATCGCAAAGGACTGATTTCCCTTCAACATCCTGTCTCACCGGGCGAACCGTTGATATACCCAGATGAGGAGCTGACCTGAGGGCGGCACTCAGCCATGGTGATCACAATGACTATCAAAGGTCAAGTCAAGTCAAGTCAAGTCACCTTTATTTATATAGCGCTTTTAACAATACAGATTGTGTCAAAGCAACTGAACAGCATTAATTATGAAAATAGTGTGTCAATAATGCAAAAATGACAATAGTAAACACTCATTTTTCAGTTAAAGGCAGTTCATCATTGAATTCAGCGATGTCATCATCCAGCTCAGTTCAGTCTAAATAGTATCTTTGCAATCATTTGCAATCAAGTCAACAATATCGCTGGAAATGAAGTGTCCCCAACTAAGCAAGCCAGAGGCGACAGCGGCAAGGAACCAAAACTCCATCGGTGACAGAATGGAGAAAAAAACTTGGGAGAAACCAGGCTCAGTCGGGGGCCAGTTCTCCTCTGACCAGACAAACCACTCTTAATTTGGTTTGGACGTTTTTTGTATTTTCTAGTTCGGGGAACAGACACAATCTCTATAGTGTGATATCTAGGTGAAAGAGTCTCTATGTGCTGAGAATTAACTGAAAGGTGAAAATAACAGGAAGTGGTGACCTTGGAAACGTAGTACAGCCCGCATACAGTAGTCAACCAAGGTGCATATTAAACAAAGTCAAACAAAGAAAATCTCATAATGTTCTATAATTAAGAGATAACGTGCAGGCAGCCAGTCATTATCGCGAAGAAAACCCCTGACGTGAAGCGCAAGGGTCTTGTATCACTCTGAAAGGTTTTATTTTGTGATAATGACCACATCACTGTATATTATCCAGATTTTCACATGGCTACTTACTGAATAGTCCATTACAGCCATACAACCAGTCTAAGAAAACAAAGGAACATTACATCCATTTTGTATGATATAACATACGTGTATATGTGTGTTTTTGTATTAAACTGGGCTTTTATAAAACCAACAGTTTTACTAAAGCACTCCAAGACCACTTTTGCTACAAGAAGTAATATATTAGCTATTTTAACTCACCTTGTTATGAAAGTATAGCAACATGTAATAAGTATTAACATAAAAGTAGCAATGGTATGTTGCCATGTACAACAGTCAAATATAGTTTAGCAGTTATTACACAAAAATATTTGCCATGACTGAACAGAATCAAGTACAGATGCTTGTGACCTGTAAGTAATACTTGACGATGGACATTTTTCAGGTAATCATAATTGTGTGTAGAAGCGTCACAGATTAAGTATCCTACTTAAAGATAACCCAATCCACCATTGCTAGCTAAAATGCTATGTATAACCAAAAAAAAGGAAATTAACTAAAAATGTATGAATAAAAAAATCTATTAATGCATTTAATAATTATTCATTGAATAAATATTTAATAATGAGTGACATTCGATTAGCTGATTTTTTAATTTATTTTTTTTGCTTTGCTAAATATGACTAATTTAACTAATTTAAATAGTTAAATTCTGTTATATAACTGTAAAAAGGTCAAGACCTGGAAGTACTTCATATAGAAAATTAAACAAAATGTCTGTCAACCATTCAGAATCAAGCATTCAGCAGTGTTATGGCATAAACAGGGTAATTTAATCCTTTCTCTCGCTCTTCTTTGCCTGTCAATGTCTCTCTCATTCTTTTTTACCGAAGTGGCATACTATGATTCATCATAATCAAGATTGCTTATGTACTTTCCTGTCCTGAAAAGCATAGTCAAGATATGTAACACTATTCAACATGAGACAACGCTCACTCACTGCAGTAGTGTTGGGTTGTCTCAGGGTGAATGAGCAGGATAACAGGAGGCACTCCATGCTCACAAACCAGTCTGCTTAAAATCTTATGCGCAATCACACTCCTTCATGCTTCCATATTGCATTGATTATTAGAACAATTTGGCCTGATTACAAGTCGACTGATATCATTGTTACGGATGTTAAGAGGCACATTTCCGAACCACCTGCAGCTATGATACAAGTTAATTGCAGAGGAGCACTTATGAACATCATATCAAATGTCAAGCCTTTTGCCTTTTATGCTCCGTTGGTTTCAAAAGCAGCAATAAGGCAACCAACTTCTCTAATCGCCTGCTGTCAAATCTAGATATATTGTGAGTTATTTTGAACTTCAGTGGCTCCAGGGGGTGCATTAATGATGCAAACAAAAGTTGACAACATCTAAATAAAGAGCGGTTTCTATTTTTCCCTTTTCAATTTTAACCAGTTTCGCACCATTGCTGATGATCCAAGCAACTTGAGTCACTTGAATGCACCACTTGCATGTGTTTCCTGTTGCTTTGTTTGCTATGGCGTTGTTTTGCTCTTAGCCTTTGCGTTATGACTGGTATATTTAAATGTTGTATAAAATACAATATTTCCAGAATGCTGAATTTTGTGTTTGTTTGTTTGTTACCTTGGTTTACCCTCATGTTCACCATTACATTCTGCAGACCGAGGGCTAAAGCAGTCTTATTTTAAGACAAATAATTGTTATTTCAAATAAATAAATAATGTCATGTCTGAAGTTATACATTAGTCTGCATATGTAATATAAAGTGAACTATTAAATTAAAATGCCATTTACTACATTACTGTATACTACTGTTAAAATGTTTGGGGTCAGTAGATTTCTTTTAAAGACAGTAAAGACCTTAACAATATTGCAAAAGATTTCAATTTCAAATAAATGAAATAGAATCAAATAAATCTTTTGAACTTTCTATTCATCAAAAAAAAAAAAAAAAATCCAAAAATTTCTACAAATACTGGTTTTTGTCACGGAAACCCCTGTGCAAATTTCTATCGCCGCTTTATTGCCCACTTCAGCCATTTGGCGGCACCCCTTACCTCTCTCCTCCGACGGAAGGCCAAACTCCTCACCTGGACCCCGGAGGCCCACCAGGCCTTCAGCCAGCTCAAGGCCGCCTTCTGTACGGCCCCGGCCCTTTCACACCCAAACCCCAATCTCCGCTTCGTGGTCGAGGTGGACGCCGCGACCCTGGGAGTGGGCGCCTTCTCCGGGATCGGGGCACCCAGGCAGTCGCCGAACCCTCTCGCTCCTCCAGAGCCGCTACTGGTGGCCCCACATTTTGTCCAGGTTGTGACAGTTTTAGTATTGAAATGTTTCTTGAGCAGCAAATCGTCATTAGAATGATTTCTGAAGGATCAAGTGGCACTGAAGTTTGGTGTAATGGCTGCTGAAAATACACCTTTGCCGTCACAGGAATACAATCTATTAAAATAGAAAACAGTTAATAATATATCACAATATCACTGTTTGTAGGTGAGCATAAGAGAATTCTCTCAAAAATGTTAAAACTTTTGAACAGTAGCGTGTATATAAAAATAGACAAGGTGTACATTTTCAGTCACAGTCGGGTGAATTCTTCATTTTTAATAAACCAAGTCCAAGGCCAAGTCTCAAATCTGGTTTTATATTTAAATGGCCTCACTGTCAAAGTCATTTACTCCTCTAACTGAATGCTACATTGAAGATAAAAGTCCCCACAAAATGAATCTTAATCAAAACCACTGAGACTTGCTTGTCATTTTTCATGTCATTTAGGGGTTACATTAAACACTATTGAAGCTTTATAATGCTGCAGATAGCTTTGTCCTCTAATGCTGGTAACGGTAGCGGAAAATGATAATGATTCCTTGTTGAAACCTCACACTAAGGCTACGGCAGCTGTCTTCAAGGGTCTTCAAGCTGGCCTGATGTCTTTGATGAGCTACAACCTTGTTACTAAAAGCATCGCTTATGACTAATGTATGAAGAGATGGAATATCCCCACTGTTTGTGATTGCATTAAGACAGGGTTAAAAGAGTCTATATATAGATTCTTCTATGTATTCTTATAATATAGGCCATATAGAATTGAAGCTCTGATCAAATGTGGCACATAGCATGTTATTAAGGCCTAAAAGCACTTATGTTCCTCCTGTCATGTACAAAGAGAACAGACATGATAGTGATGTTTTGAAATGTGTCATCGTTGGAGCGTGTATAACTGAAGAGACTGATGAGGGACTGTAGTGTTTGTCATCTTGGCAGAACATTCTGTCGTCCACAGTACAGCCATGCCAAATCAATCAGTTTACTGCTTGGAAGCAGATTTTTTTTTTAATCCTATTACTCCTATTACTTTTTAAAACATCATACATAATTTAGGGAGGCTAAAACTTTTAATCGCTTTAAGATTGAGTATCTCACTTGGAGAATTACCTGTGCACTTCAATATATACTGACAAAGAGTGAGTGGGCAAAAAATGAAGTATTTTTGTATTCCTTCATGAGTTCGTCTCTTGTTTTGAATTTCAATACAAGTGTAATTCGCATTCATTTTACACTCTTGTTCTGTATGTCAAAAAAGCATGCTACTTGAAGAGATGTGCCCAGTGAAATGAAGCATGTTGTGCTCTGACAACAGTAGTAATGATTGAAGAAAAGTTTGAATATCCTGCACAAAAAAATAGAAAGCCTTGACACATTATGTAACACTCCTTTTCTTTCATAAGACTATAAACATGCAATATGAAAGTAAGTTTTTATGTTTGTTGAAAAGTGAACATCACCTGTGACATCAGGTTCATACATTTCCACATTATTAAAATCACTCAAACATACATTAAAAAGTACGGTTACACTTTACTTGAAGGGGTGTGCATAAGACATTCATGACATGTGTCATGTCATGATTATGAAGGTGTCATGTCAGTCTTATGCACACCCCTTCAAGTAAAGTGTTACCAAAAGTACCTAGTCATCTTGGTGTCTACTGTTTACACAGGCAGCTAACTTGTAAGGGAGCATAAGTGTTGCCAAATCCATGGTTTTCCTGTGGAATTGGGCTACTTTTATATTGCTGCCGCGGGTTGTTTTTTTAGTCCGTGGGTTGAAGCGAAATCCGCTGCCCCAAAAAGTGATTTTGACCCCCCTGGAACACAAATTTGGAACGATTTTGATGGCCATTTCCCCCTGGAACATGATTGAGTTAGTTTGGAGTACCAGTTGGGCTGGTTTTGTTCATCATGGCATCATTTTGTTCAATCATGGCAACCCTGGGGAGCAACTGAAATTGAACCTGAAAAAAACTGATACAGTCCGGCCAAAGGGACTGTTCACTAAAACCAAAGACATTTTTTTTTTAAATGAAATTCTTGGATTTGGATTGTTATCACACACAAATGATACATGCAATGTTGTCTTACTATTCGGCCAAAGTTATGTATATTTTATGTATGATTTAGTTTGGAACAAAGTTGTTTGGGTTAAAAAATATATACTTTTATAAATATATAAAATTAATACTTTTATTCAGCAAGGACACATTCAATTGATTATAAATGACAAAGAAATGTATAATGTTACAAAAGATTTCTATTTCAAATAAATGCTGTTCTTCTGATCTTTCTATTCATCAAAATTGTATCATTGTTTCCACAAAAATATTAAGCAGAAGTTGTTTTCAACAACAATAAGAACCATTAATAATAATAGAGAACCAATAATAACTGATATAACTGACCACCAAATCAGTATAATATTGATAATGACTGACCGCCATCACAGGAATAAATTGCATTTTAAAACATTAAAATATATAACAGTTATTTTAAATTATAATAATACTTCACAATATTTCTGTTCTACTCTATTTTTTATCAAATAAATGCAGCATTGGTGAACATAAGAGACTTCTTTCAAAAACATTAACGAATCTTAAACTTTTGAACAGTAGTGTATACATCTACTACTACTATAACTTCAAAAAATGTGTATTTTTTGTGTACGTTTGAAGTGGATTTAAAGTGTAAATCCATTCCACTGACAGTCATTGAGCTACAGTAAGCAGTCATAAATGTAAAGTGTCACTGGAAAAAAACACCTCTGCCCCTCCTGTGTAATGGAGCAGACTTACAGCATGACTGGAATAACCTGTGAATCAGCAGGAGCCCTCGTCTGACACGCAGTGTGGGGACCTGGTGGGTGGGTTAGCTGCTTAAGACAGAGAGAGAGACCACAGGGACATCGATCCAACACAAAGTATCACTCCTGACCTGTCTACACAACCAATCAGGGACCAGCTGATTGATGGCTGGATAAGTGAGCTGTCCCTAGGTTGTTCACGTCTCAATCTTGACCTATTTCACTTCCTCACCCATTTGACAGTGAAATTTATCGTATTTTGCTTTATCTCTCCTAGTCTCCTTGCTTTACCTCCCAATGTCTGTTTGCATGGAAGCACACGGCGACAGAGGGATTACACCTGCTCGGGCGATGTGATAGACCACAACCACGTCCAGACTAATTCATCTGTAGGGAGAAGCCACCTGCTGCCCCAAAGGCAAACACCCATGTGTTCAGCCACACACGTTCTACAGATACTGAATGTAGGCTCTTACCAATGTTATTTTAGCTTTTAGGAAGGCTATACTTTATACTCTTTGGAAGGCTATAATCACAGTTCAAAAACCATTACTGCAAGATAGCAGAAGTGCAATGTTGTTACTTACTCTAGATCACAGTCTTTCCCAACCTTTTTGATCCCTTTCAGAATGTTTGTACTAAGCAATGCCAAACACAACTAATCCACTCCTAAAAATATAGGTTCTTATTTGGCATCTTTGTTTCCATGAAGAACCTTTAACATCCATGGAATCTTTCCATTGTACAAAAGGTTATTTACAGTGGAAAAACGTTCATTATATTATTAAAATGTTCTTCACACTAAGAAGAAAAAAGTTATTTTTAAGAACTGTTCTTTGGGGAACCAAAAGTGGTTCTTCTAAGGAAACACTCCACGAACCTCCTTTTAGAACTTTTATTTTTTAAGAGTGTACACTTATATTATATATTCAACCAAGAGAATATAGACAACAAAAAGATACAAGATAATTGCAACACTTGATTGTTCACAATGTATCAATTATGAACATGATCCACTAACAATTTACAACCAGAAGCTAAAAACTGTTTGTCTTTATGCTTAAAAAAAATAATAAAACCAAACAAACTTGTTTTTGTGAAATGTTTTTCTTGAAAATGCGCTTGTATCTGTTTTTAAAATAAATGTCAGAATAAATTGTCTGATACTTTATCTAATGAAACACAATCTATTTTATAAATGTTATGATACATAAATATATTACTAAAATAAAATATTTACATAAAATATATTACACTATACATTCTTTAATACATAAACATGAAAACGTATAAAACTTGCACACATTACTCTATTTTCCTTCCTTAAAAATGAACTGTACAAAATACTAAGAATAATCATGGTTCTACAGTATTAATCTACTGGCAGCCTTAATATTGTGTTATGCCATGTCACCACCAAAGGCTATATTCATGGCAAGAACAGAATAATTTAAAATATAATGACAAACGATAGTCCTAATGTTATTTTTTAAATAGTTTCTGTTTTATTGGTTTAACAAAGCAAACCCAAAATATTTCCCCCTGGACCCTGTCAGTACCTCTGGGGCACATGTACACCTGGATGTCAACCACTGTCATAGAAGAAGGTGTTATCAATCACTGAGTGCAACTGCGTTATTGCCTCTCAGTTTCAATGTTGCTCCAAGAACCATTTTTCTGGCAGTCTGGACAAGCATTGCAGAACACACCAGGGGCTAAACCAGCCATATCTGACACATAACACTCAGACCTAGTATACAAACCCCCAGAAACAAATAAACAAACACACACACGTAATTGGATTTCCTTACTAACAGATGCATGCACAAAAGTCACGCTCCTGCGCTCACCACAGCTCAGACATGCAACATGTTGGGTTAAGATATTCACTACACCTAATTCAAAATTATGTTGCACGCCATAATCTTGCAACACATGTTTCATGCTACCGCCGCAGAGTAATAATGTGAAAGAGGAGCAGAGCACGGGTCAGCCAGAGAGAGCAGCACTGTGCGTGACGACGGAAGGTGCTTGAACTGTGCAGGGAATTAGTTACATGGAGTAGGCTCTGTCGCTATCTCTCAACTTTAACACCTGTGCATAAATCAGACATGCCACCCGGTCTCTGTGTGCATGGCACAACTACCGCTCTGAAAAACAAAAGCATTCCTCTGCCTCTCTGCTATCACGAAGAAGAGAGCTTCAGAGAATCTTCAAATATGTTTCTGAAATAATGGTTTTTGGCTATGCAAAAGAGGCAGAACCTCTTTACAAAATGATTGCCAAGCAAAATTACAAACCAAAATGAGAGTTAATAGTCTCTATTTTAAGTAATACTTGTTGTGCTCTCATACAGGGCATCACATGAGAGGTGGCAGTGCCTTCATATTGACTGGCTTATTAACCCATGGTAATGCCTATCATGTGATCCACACAATGGCCCAAATTGGTCATATTGGTGGTAATGGGTTAATGGGATAAAATAATTACCAAATTAACAACTCACCCCATCAGACAACATCTCTTTCAGTACATCCAAAGCAAAATGAGCATTACAATTACTTGAAATGAAACTTTTTGAGTGAGCTACTATTATTTTATACACTTTACACAGTGTTTAGAAAGGTACTGATGATCAATGGCTTGACAAAGGTCACTATTATTATTACTACTGCATAACAATACAAAAAAAAAAATGTGCAAAAAAGGTTGTCTCTTTGAATTAATGTAAAATAATTGCCAGAACAGTGTAATATTCAAGATGGAGGTAAGTAAAGTGATGCTACATTGGTTATTTTCATATGGGGAGAAGAAAAAAAATCTGAATGAAATTTATGCTTTCTTTTAGTAATGATGCATTAAATTGATCAAAAATAAAAGTAAAGATGTAGTACAGATTTATTTTTCAAATTAATGCTGGTCTTTTGAACTTTCTATCAATATGAACTTTCTATTGTGCAGCTGTCTCGCAACAGACAACGCTCTATAGATCCCCTGAGGAACAATTCCTCTCATTCACTGCTTTAGGAGAGGAAGAACTGTATAAACTTTTTAAACCATCTAAACCAACAACATGTATGTTAGACCCTATACCATCTAAGTTACTAATAGAGGTGCTTCCAGAAGTCATAGATCCTCTTCTGAATATTATTAACTCGTCATTGTCATTAGGATATATCTCAAAAAACATTCAAACAGGCTGCTATTAAGCTTCTCATTAAAAAAAAAACACAACTTGATTCTGGAGAATTAGTTAATTACAGACCGATCTCAAATCTCCCTTTTCTGTCAAAGATACTAGAAAAGGTAGTCTCCTCACAACTATGTTCATTCTTAGAGAAAAATGGTATCTGTGAGGATTTCAAGTCAGGATTTAGACCGTATCATAGCACTGAAACTGCTCTCATTAGTGTTAGGAATGACCTGCTCTTATCATCTGATCGTAGTTGTATCTCCATTAGTGCTACTGGATCTTAGCACTGCATTTGACACTATCGACCACAGCATTGAATAGACTAGAAAATGATGTTGGCATTAGTGGAACTGCATCAGCATGGTTCAAATCATACTTATCTGACCGTCATCAATTCGTAGCAGTGAATGAAGAAGTATCATATCATTCGCAAGTGCAGTATGGAGTACCACAAGGTTCAGCTCTAGGACCATTGCTTTTCACACTTTACATGTTACCCTTGGGAGATATCATCAGGAAACATTGTGTTAGCTTTCACTGCTATGCTGATGACACTGAGCTCTATGTTTCTTTGCGGTCCGACGAAACATATCAATTCGCAAAACTAATGAAATGCATAGCTGATATAAAAAACTGGATGACTAGTAATTTCAAATGCAGGCGGCAGATCCTTTTCCTATTTAGTGCCAAAACTGTGGAACAATCTACCTGATGTTGTTCGGGAGGCAGACACACTCTGTCAGTTTAAATCTAGATTAAAGACCCATCTGTTTAAACTGGCTTACACATAACACACTATCACATTTCTATTTCAAATCTGTTAAAGGATTGTTGGGCTGCATTAATTAGGTCAAACGGGAACACTTCCCATAACACCCAATGTACTTGCTACATCATAAGAAAAATGGCATCTGTGCTAATATTAGTCTCTTTCATTCTTATTCCGAGTTCACCGTAGCCACCCAGATCCAGTCCGTATCCAGATCAGATGGTCACTGCAGGTCACCCAGATCCTAGAGATGACCTCTACAGCCCTGAATGTCAGTGGAGACCATGTCAACTAGACAATCCCTAGAGACAGATCCCCAGCGAAGACCTCATCATCGGTCATCAGCACAAGACCACGAGAACCAGACGAGTCACAATCTGTATTGTATAAAGCACTATATAAAAGGTGACTTGACTTGATTTTTCATCAAACAATTAAAAAAAATGTATCACCATTTCCTCAAAAACATTAAGCAGCAAAAACTGTTTTCAACATTGATAATAATAAGAAATGTTTCTTGAGCAGCAAATTTAGCCTACAAGAATGATTTCTGAAGGATCATGTGACACTGAAGACTGGAGTAATGATGCAGAAAATTCAGCTTTGCCATCACAGGAATGTTTAAATCTAGATTAAAGACCCATCTGTTTAAACTGGCTTACACATAACACACTATCACATTTCTATTTCAAATCTGTTAAAGGATTGTTGGGCTGCATTAATTAGGTCAAACGGGAACACTTCCCATAACACCCAATGTACTTGCTACATCATAAGAAAAATGGCATCTGTGCTAATATTAGTCTCTTTCATTCTTATTCCGAGTTCACCGTAGCCACCCAGATCCAGTCCGTATCCAGATCAGATGGTCACTGCAGGTCACCCAGATCCTAGAGATGACCTCTACAGCCCTGAATGTCAGTGGAGACCATGTCAACTAGACAATCCCTAGAGACAGATCCCCAGCGAAGACCTCATCATCGGTCATCAGCACAAGACCACGAGAACCAGACGAGTCACAATCTGTATTGTATAAAGCACTATATAAAAGGTGACTTGACTTGATTTTTCATCAAACAATTAAAAAAAATGTATCACCATTTCCTCAAAAACATTAAGCAGCAAAAACTGTTTTCAACATTGATAATAATAAGAAATGTTTCTTGAGCAGCAAATTTAGCCTACAAGAATGATTTCTGAAGGATCATGTGACACTGAAGACTGGAGTAATGATGCAGAAAATTCAGCTTTGCCATCACAGGAATAAAAATAAATAAATAAAATATACTAAAACAAAGTTATTTCAAATTGTAATAATATGTCATAGTATTAGCCTACCGGTTTTGCTGCATTTTTTAATCAAACAAATGCAGCCTTGGTGGGCATAAGAAACTTTTTTCAAAAACATTTTAAAATCTTATCGACCCAAAATTTCCAACGGTATTGTATTAGCACCTGCATCAATTAATCAGTCTGTCAAGACTTGACAAGTGCACTGATCTGCCGCGACATTGCTGAACGATGATCAGCATTATATGTATGTATTTTTTTTTTTTATATGCACTACTAAATCTGATAAAACTTTTACGTCTTTTATATATAAGCTTTTTCACCCTCTACATTTCTTCGATCAGCATTTTAAGCAATCTTTTCAGTCGACTGCACAGGCTGCTAATGGTTTAATTGAAAAGCGTGGTAACAGAGCGCTGCCACTTTCTCTCTCGAACACCAGCGCGGAGCACAATGAGCGGGAACATTAGCCGAATGAACAAACAACGGGTACAGCCGTGTCCACTGGGCTCTTAATGTGCTCAGGAACATTATTTCCCACCCTCGTAACGACCTAGATGAGTTGGCACTTCACAGAAAACATCTCAGCCTCGCTAGCTCTGAATTTACATCAGAAAAGTCCTACATTAATGATCACGAGAATGTTTTTACTCTTACAGCCGGTCAAGAAAGGTTAGCCCAAAAGACCCCATTAGAGGTTCGAAACACCCCACGGAGTGTGTTCTCTATCAGAGTGGCCCACTGGCAGGTTAATGCAGTGCCAGCCTCACCAGGATGGTCATAATTAAAGAAATTTTGCTTTAAACGCACCACGTTGTTTCCCTTTATGGCAGCCATAAGAAGCTTGATTATCTTTTTCTCTGACACCCTGCAGGATGAACATCTGCAGCCTGGTGATACAACACTCATCATTACAAAGCTAGACTTCCAGTGGTCTGCGACACGATTCTTGAGCTCCGAGCCAGGCCATCATCAAGACGGCTGATGATATTTCTTCCTCTCTGAAGCCTACGGATGCTTGTGAAGGAGATAAATTCATGCCAGCACTCTGATGTTAAGGAAACGGAGCCATTCATGCAGGCACCACTCAGCCGTATTTGTGCTTCTTAAGCTATCACATTCATCAGAAGCAAAACGTAATTTAAAAAGGGGGAAAAAGCAAAAGAAAACCCAATGAAAAATAATTCCAAATGGCACATAAGTGATATTGTCATAAGTGTTTGCACTGCGCCTGCTACCCTGATCGACAGATGGTCCGACAAAGGCACGTCCGCCTGACTCCGGAAATAATCACACCTAATAGCATTGTGCACTGAAGCAAAGGAATTCAAATGGAATTCTAATGCGGCCTTTTGGATTTTCACGCCTTCACTGCTCCATATTGTGGCCCTAGAGTCAACAGAATCCAAGGTAAGGGAGTCAGGACAAAGGAGGATAAAAGAGGATGTATCAGCCACATGCTCATCTGAGAAAAACTACTGACAGGAAGGAAAGGGACCACACATCTTTGCCCACGGCCAATGTCCAGACTCAAGGGAGCGAAGGTGGCTGAATGACAGATACGTTGTTCCAGAATGCGAAACATCGACCGTGGCTTACGTGCCAAGCTCAACCAAAGCCCCTGGTGTCAAAACATTGCACTGGGTGCACATGCATTCGGTACAGACGGATGTCTCTCACAGGCATGGGAGCCAGAAAAACAGCATTTGAGCAGAGGTTCAAGGGTTAAGACTTACTCTGACATTTGTTTCGGAGGTCATTCCATCCCTGCACGGATCAGTGTTCTCCCTCCCTTCAATTTCACATGAGCCTGAGCCAAAAGCAAACCCTGCCGGAGGGTTATTACTTTGCTCTGCCTGGATCAGTTGGTAACAGGTCTCTGGACACCACAGAAGAATGCACAGGGACATTATTCCCCTATTTCTCTCCAAATACCCTTGGGACACTCCACGATGGCTTGACCTGTGCTCCGAAAGCAATTAGTCTGCATCGTGCATGGTTGTCATAACCGAGAACCATAATAAATACAATGTTCATCTTGGTACCAGTGGATCAAGTAACCTAAAGGACCCTTAAAAGAGAAGTGTGTAGCTCCTTTTGTGGTTTTGTTCCACATAAATTGTCCAAGTAAATCAACGGAAAGCATCTCTTTATATATTTTCAACTTCTAAATAAAGTCATTACTCTTTCTGACATTACGGTTATTGAATGTGTGTTGTATGGCATGTCGCTTTGGTGCACTGAGACAATGGAAATTGCACTGTGCTCGATAAATGCAGTGTTTGGGTTAATATAGCTCTAAGTTTATATTTTAATTACGAATACAGTCACTAAGGAATGGCGTTTTTATTCATTTAAAAAAGAAGAACTGTCTACATGTAATTGCTTTACAAAAAAAATATGAATATAAATGAATATAATAATGAATAGATGAAAAAGAAACTCAATTAAGATAGCAATTATCTGACAAACTTTCTCAGCTTGTTTCAAGGTCATACAATCAAAGTTTTGTTAGACTTTATTACGGCTTACTGCTAGTCCATAATCTCAACCAATAGAGATCAAAATATACTTGTATCATGACTCTGTTACACATATAATAAGTGCTGTGAGGAGAGCCCATAACTGGATTTATGAAATCAAAGGTTTGTGTATCTGAATGGGGGAATTGGATTTGAACTGTATGGTGAAATGTAGGAGTACAAAGCAGTAGATGCTAATTATGGTACACCTTTGCATATTGTTCTGTAAACAAAAAAGCATGAAATAATAGGGTGTCTTGAGATCACAGTAGTTTGCATCATTACACAAAGAGAACAGAGGGGAACTGCATCAGATGATGTAAATATGGGGGCTTATAGGTCAATAATATCAAATGTTTACCACAAGTGTTTCCCTGAAGCTTAACAACTGACTGTAAAATTATACATAATATCACAAAACGCAGTCAACCCTCGCCTGGCTTTTATATTAAGATGTACTTTCTCAGTGTCCTTATATAGAATTAATTACCGGTATGTAGAATTAATAGGCCTATGTCTTTAGCCCTGTTTGGATAATAATCGTGTTACATGGGAACACTATCTGAAATGTCAGTTAGCTTTTCTCCCACCACCCAAAAGAGAAAATTCCTGACCTGGAAAGTAGCACAGTATCATAATTTAAATTTATATCATCATATCAGAGTTTAAATGGAGAAGGTGCTGAAATATTTTGAAAATTGGCTGCTATTTGATACATGACACTTTATGAGACAAGTTATTGTTGAACATGGTTGTCACACTTGTAAATCCAATGTGTGTTAAATGGGATTAAGAAATCAAGAAAGAATAACATCTGAATTTAATTGCAATATGTTGTTGCCTATGTGCGAATAAAATTACATCACATCCCCCTGTGAAATACTTTTTGAATTTTAGACATTTAAATATTCCTTAACACCCAGATAAACTATTCAAACAGTGCTTAATTCAGTCCATGACAATGCAATTTATCTCTATCTTGTATTATTAGTTATAATGTCATTCTGCTCATTCCAGATGCCTTTGTGGAGTTTTGCCAAACCATTAATGAAGATTGATTATAGACACAGAGACAAAGAGGATTTTCAAAAGAGGGCTTAGTGACACACTATTGAAAATATGCTCTTCTGCCCCATTAGATTTCTGATCAACAACCTAATAATCTCTATAATATGTTTTCACCATCACTCAGTAACCATTAAATCCCTCTGAAAGGAAACTATTTAATACATGTTTCATGATCTCTATTACCTTAAACATGTCTGATCTGATCTACAGTAACAGCTTGTCAAATCGTGTTTTGCAAACAGAGAAGTCAGCTTGGGCTTCTGCAACACTGACAGTTTGAATTTAAGCACATTCAGAAGAGAACAAGCCTGTGTAATGCTGGAGGGGACTGAATTCAGCTCTGGCCGCTGCCAAACAACCACAGAGAAAACCCTTGACCCTTAAGTAATCTCCAGCTATGACACAATGACTTCAGTCCCAGTTGTTTGGTGCGTGTCAGTGTGCTGGGGTGATGCTCTATTCATAGCTTTTCTGCTTTTTTGTAACAAAAATATCATTCTTAGCAGGGAACAGGACAAATGTGGACCAAAATAGGAGAGAGGAGAGGTCAAATATTTATACAACATGATAAAAAAATAATGTCCAACAGGATTATAGCTGAATTTAAAGGGATAGCTCACAAGAGAGAGAGAGAGAGAGAGAGAGAGAGAGAGAGAGAGAGAATTCTGCAGGTACTCACCTCATTTCGTTCAAAACAAATATAATTTCTTCTGTATAACACATAAAATATTGTTAGGCCGGATGTTCACTTTGCCTTTAAGTGAATGATGAACAAGGGCTGTCAAGTGACGGAAAAAACATTATAAGTACCATGACAGTTTTTCAAATGGCTCATGCACTATATCCCAAGCTTTCTAAAGGTATATGATAGCTATTTGTAAGGAATTATCCCTTCTTAATTATGAAGATGCATGTTTGAATGTGGTACACCGCAGTCGGTTACGAGACACATGAGAACCAATAAATTCTACGTGATGTAATTGAATCGATACTTTCATTCAGCTATAGAGTGCATTTAATTGATCAAAAATTACAGTAAAGACATTTATAATGTTGCAAAAGATTTCCATTTCTAATAAATGCTGTTCTTTTAAACTTTCTATTAGTAAAATCAAAATATATATTTTTTTTTACAAAAATATTAAGCAGCACAACTGATCGTTAATATATATTATTAACATAGTCATAAGAAATGTTTCTTGAGCAGCAAATCAGCATTCAAATGTAATTTGAATTATTATTGACATTTGTTTGTGTGTGTGTGTGTGTGTGTGTACATGTTTTTCTATACTGGTGGGGACTTAATAACTAGAATAACTAGAAAGTGAGAAGGAGTGTCAGGTCACAATCATTCTGAACAATGTCTCTGCAATTTCAGTCAGCAGGAATTCCAGCAGTCTTCAATATTAGGGTGGCTCAGTAACAGTCACACTGCAGTGCACTTCATCATGGTTAGGGCACCAATTTGCCTGCCCATCTACGGATGATCAGTTCTCAAGGCACTAATGCATTTAGGCTCAGCTAGCCTCACATTAACAACGTAAATCCAAATACTCTTTTGGTCTCACCTCAGTGAGTGATGAAAGAGAAAAAGTGGTGGAAAAACGCAGCGCAAATTTGACCAGGCATGAGAGCTCTAAGAGGGACAGTGCAGTAAATCTCAGGTTAGAAGTTTGCTAGATGAGAGGCTACGGTTAATACTTCCTGATTACCAACACAAAACTTTCACGGAACCTCTAAAGCCATTAAATCTCAGCACACACACATTTAGAAGTTTTAGCAAAACGAGTGCCTCGTGTTGCTTTCCAAACGTGAATTCAAGGACTGTTTGTCCTGATCGATTGGCCTCACTTTTCTGATTGAAGCCACTGAAGTTATCAAAGAGGAGGTTGATTAGCAAGCCCACGCAAGGTGATGAAACAGCACAATCAATTTGCCTTGCTAAACGCTTCTTTCAGAGAATCTCAATTATTTTAATCTGAAGGAGAAGTTTGTTATCTCCCGCTTTAGGGTTGTGTGCAATTCAGAAGTGAAATGAGAATGCTTGTTAAATTTCAATTAAATTCACAGATTTGAACTGAGGCAGCAAACAGGATGCAGAATTGTAATTTGAAAATAAATAAATAAATAAATCTGCAGTAAATAATTGTATATTTCATAATTTAGTATTTTTGCAATTTGTTATATACTGTATTCATTAAAATAAATTCAAATAAATAGATGTACCATAATTATATAATTAATATGTTATGTTATGTTGTGTTGTGTTGTGTTGTGTTGTGTTGTGCTGTGCTATGTTATGTCATGTCATGTCATGTCATGTCATGTTATGTGTTGTGGGAAATAAAATGAATCATAAAATATGCAAATTTATTAAATATAAAGACCAATTATTAACATATTTAACATTAAATCAAATGTTAAAAAACAAACGTGTATAATATATTATATAAAAATATTATACACATATGGTTTGAATTTATATATACTGTATTTCATAAAATAAATTAAAAAGTAAATTAACTTTCATGTTATGATTAATTTTATTTTATATAATATAAAATAAATAACATAATATAATATATAGATCAATGTATTATATTATATTATATTATATTATATTAT
>NW_015634463.1:854590-872466 GCF_001515625.1 Sinocyclocheilus rhinocerous
GGAACCATAAAATAAAAGACATTTATTAAATAAAGAAATACCGTAAATAAATTAAAACAAAATATGTAAAATAATTAATATATTGGTTTTAATATATATAAATAAGTAAATAAATTTAAAATAAAACTATAAAAGTAAAATGAACAATAAAAGCACATTTATTAATTAAAAAACAATTACATCAAATATATCACTATATTAAATATGTTCAATAAATATTCAGAGACATTTGTCAAAAAATTATATTCCAATTCAAAAGCTTATGAATTGTAAAGAAGCCAGTTCATGATTTTTGAATATCATCCAACCCTTTCCTAAATACAAAACACGAAACAATTGAAAGCACAACTATAGCATCAAAGAACTGCTGTCTTGTAGATGATTTCAAAAGAGTTTGACAGCTTTCAAATGAATAAGCTATGTCCTTGATTAATAGTAAAACAACAGCGTCTATCTAACATCAAATAACAAATTCTAGACTCATATGCTGCAAACGGCTCTTTCGGAGCTCTCTCATCCACACGGTTGTGTAATTCTTTTCTTTATGACTTTCAAACAGAGAAAGAATAGCTCAGGCTGGCCGGCAGTGGTCCATGGCCATAGGTTTACTGCCGTGCCTCGGCTCATTTAGAGCTGAAAATCAGTGACCTCAGAAAGCAGACCAATCAAACACCGATACGCCCTCGTAAACTGTCAAACTGGGGCTTGTCACCCTGCAGCCTTCGGCCTAGCAGATTTATTTCCATTTTATACAAACACTTTCCACACTGAATCTGTATTGTTTTAAAAATAGAAAGAGAAAAGAAAGGTAGGTCTGCTGTGGCTCGCAGTTGTAAGTTTCCTGTGACGTTTAAGCGGTTATATGTCAGTATCTATTACGCGAGCGGGTGATGGCGGGGTCTGGCTGAAGAGAGGAAATGTCAGAGGCTGGCAGGGATGAGCCGAACTGCTGGGAGGTGTGAGGAGGAGATGATTAACCACTTCCCTTCTCTGTCTTTAATATGCTTTCAAAGGCCTAGGAATACTGAATGCAAAAAAAAAAAAAAGTCCAATGCTAAATACCATTATCTCGCTGCATAGGTTTTGGTCTTAAATTCCCCACCTGTCAACGTTTGAAGTGGTGCATAGGCCAAAGAGGCAATTACCGAGCCCACCAGAGGTTAGGTGGGTCCTGCTATAAGATTAATTGGTGTTCTGCTGCTGTATGAATTTGTACAGAAAGGCTGATTCTTAGATCTGCAACATATGAAAACATACAATTTCCCACAGCTGCGTGCAGGTTTGGTGTCACTAGCATATACATATTAAAAGCTTAAAGGGACAGTTCACCAAAAATAAACATTCTGAAATTATTTGGTCACCCTCATGTCAAGTGTTGTGTGAAGAATACAATGAAATGTAAGTCGTTATTCACGATATTGTGATGCCATTGCGAGACTGGACTTCCTTTGACTTTTTGATGTGACGAATTTGCTCAGAAACGTCCCAGGTTACGTATGTAACCATGGTTCCCCGAGGGAACGAGACGCTGCGTCGGAAAACGCTAGGGGAACGCCTTCAGTGATACCAAGCTCTGAATCATATGTGTAATCAGTCTTGCGTTGCGATGTCTGAAGGTAAAACTCCAAAGAGAAAGGAAAAATTGAAATCGCATAATATGACCCCTTTAAGGTACACGTGATCCAAGTTGACCATTACACTTTCTCCAATAGTAAGTAATACAGACCCTTGTATCTCCCAATAGTAAGACAATATCTGTTTATAGATATGCCTTGTATGACCTTGATTTCTGGTTCAGGTGTGTTTAATTAGGGTTGGAGCTAAACTCTGCAGGACACCAGCCTTCCAGGACCTAGTTTGGAGACTCCTGAACTAAACCATTCTTTCAAATGATCCATTTTAAAATGCTGATTCATTCAGGAATTAAACATGCAAAAACGCGGATTGATTCAATAACAAAACAAGTATGAGTCACAATTAATTTACTCTACTGATTTTACTTGGAAATATTAAATGCATGTATGCTGTCTGAATCAGTGGTTGCATGTCAAAAAATGTTTAAACCAGATAATCTGTTTGTGAACTATTGATGGGGATTTTTTTAGTCATTAATGAATAATTAATTGTTTCTGAAGGTTAATCATCACACCAGTTGTAACGTGGCTGACGAGACGTGAGACGTGCGGATCCATGTGCAAGCTTTATTCACAGGCGTGGTCAGAAACAGGCATGGGTCAGACAACGGCAAACAGGAATATGGTGGACAAGACACAAGAATAATCCTAGGGCTAGCGAAGGTCAACGAACGGCGAACAGAATCAAAAGGGAGGAAGATCAGCGGTGACCTGACTTGACTCCTGAAGAACAACTGTGACTTGACTTGGTTCATGACGATCAACTGTGACTAGACCTGACGCATGACGATCAGTTGTGGCTTGGTTAGACTCATGACTATCAGCTGTGACTTGACTAGACTCATGATAATAAACTGTGACTTGATTTGACTCGTGATGATCAACTGTGACTAGACTCGACTCAGGAAGATCTGTTGTGACTTGACTAGACTCATAATAATGAACTGTGACTTGACCTGACTCATGATGATCAACCGTGACTTGACTGAACTCAGGGAGATCAGCTGTGACTTGACTGGACTCATGAAGATCAGTTGTGAATTGACTGAACTCAGGGAGATCAACGGTGACATGACTTGACTCGTGAAGATCAACGGTGACTTGACTTGACTCGTGAAGATCAACGGTGACTTGACTTGACTCGTGAAGATCAATTGTGACTTGACTTGACTTATGACGATCAACTATGACTTTTGTTTCGCTCTCTCCTCTGCGCTTCCATGTTCGTCACTTCCGCGTTCGTCACCGCGTTTGCCTACATCCTACGTCATCTGCTGGACGCCAGTCTCTCGTGAACGCACGTACGACAGTCAGTGGAAGCTAGAGATTAAGGTTTATAAAGTTGTAAATATGGATATTTTTCTTACACAAACACATCGCATCGCTTCAGAAGGCATTAAGTAACCCCTGCATGTGTTAATTCTGAAGTAACTTTGTTTGGAAATATCTTCACTGGAGAAACATTAATGGTAAATGTAAGTTGCTCAATCATAACTTTGTTTATTCAACTTATATATTGCTATCCATTTAAAATGAAGAGGCACACTCAATTTTATTTGTCTCTTTCAAGATAACATATATTATAACATTTTTATAAGACACTTATTAACTATTGTAGTATGAATAATAAAACAAACACTTAGCAATATTATAAATAATTATAGAAATAAAAAACTGAAAAGAGCCTTGAGTTAAATGCTTCAGGTAAAGTTTTGAGCTGCAAATATCTTCACATTCATTTAAATTTACATTCTATGACATGCAATTTGTCTAAATAGAAAATGTTGAATAGAAGTCCACACTTACACCACATATATTATGATCGCATCGCTTCAGAAGGCATTAAGTAACCCCTGCATGTGTTAATTCTGAAGTAACTTTGTTTGGAAATATCTTCACTGGAGAAACATTAATGGTAAATGTAAGTTGCTCAATCATAACTTTGTTTATTCAACTGCTGTAACAGCTATAGCAAATCGCATTCCTGCTTAAATTTGCTGAATGTGGCCATGCCAGGTATCGGCAGCACCCCTGTGCTGCAGCCTCAGCGGAAACAATATGATCGACAGGGATTTCTTTCTCATCAACCACTCTGCTTTCAGCTTTAATTTACACCATAGAGATTCTCTGTGCCTCTCTTGAAAGAAATGAATTAATCGCCAGCAGATTGCCCCCCCCCCCAGCAGACCAAAGGAACCAGTGATATGAAATACAGCCTCCCTCTTTGGGTCCACTTAGGGCTGCTAATAAAAAGTCTAATAGAAACTAATGATATAGCCTTGGATACGGTCACTGCACGGCTGTGTAGCCATTTGAGTGCTATCTGCATCTCAGCTATTTGTATCAGTTTGCAAAGATTGTACCTAGATTTAATTAATGGCCTTTGTAGCATTTGTGTACTCAGTGCTGTCTGGAGGGCTTGGGTTAATTTGACCCGACTGTTTGCTAAAACAGAACAAGGGAACAGGTCCCACAGACATTGTTAACTACTGTCTATCGCTTTGGTTTGTCAAAACAAATGGCGGTTACATGGTCAGATGAACAGATCATCTAAGACTTGCATTAGGATAGGTAGCTTGTTGCAAGCAAATCCCCCTTCGCATTCACCCACAGAAGTGTTTCATCTGAATGGTGTTCAAACAAGACTAGCATTAGAATTGATCTCCTCTCCAACCACCCAGCTTAGTTTTTTACACTTATTCTGGCTTATTTATGCCAGTGTTTTGGTTTAATTAGTCTGTACCAATACACAGATGAATCTGATCAACATGTCTTATTGTTACTGGGAACATTAGCGATGCAAAGAGCACAAATTTAGCCATATCTAATAAGGCCACTATCTTTTCATCCGATATTATGGACTTGTTTGGGCCTCTTGTTTTGGTGGCTGAATTGATTACACACTTTGTCTTGTATGCTGCAATTCACATTGACTGCTGTGCATATTGTAATTGGTCTACCGATTTGGTAAACAACACTTTAGCATAGAGTGTGTATTTTTTAAACATTAAAATATTTCTCCTGTTCCAGTTTAATATACAGAGGCAACTTTTAGTAAACCATTTGTAGGTGCATACATGTTGTAAATAAATACTGTAGCTCTATGGTGGTTTAAAAATCGAGACACTTCCAAGCACTGGGGAACATGGTTTGTGCGTTTGCTGGAGGTTTTGGAAAGTGGGGCAAAAAAGCAGTGAAACAAGTACAATTAAAAGTTGGAATTGAGATGGAAGATCATTTTCTTCTAATTTAAATCTACAATTGAAAGGCTCATATACACTCTCTAACCTTGGTGAAGAGACACCAGACAGTGGAGAGTTGGCTGAGTAGACATTCTCTTCAGCAGAAACTGGGCAGCTGGAATGACCAGTCTTTGAACTATTGGCCCACAATCACTAACAGCAATGGAAATATTGTGTACTTTACTTTCTGTAACTCCTCTACAGGTCCATACACTGGTGTTGGGTTCATAGAGTTTGTACAGGTGCATCTCAATAAATTAGAATGTCGTGGAAAAGTTCATTTATTTCAGTAATTCAACTCAAATTGGGAAACTCGTGTATTAAATAAATTCAATGCACACAGACTGAAGTAGTTTAAGTCTTTGGTTCTTTTAATTGTGATGATTTTGGCTCACATTTAACAAAAACCCACCAACTCACTATCTCAACAAAGGACCATAGCAGGTTCAGAAGTGAAAAAAACTTATTTTGCAGGAGCCTAAAGCACTGTAAGGGAATGTACTATGAAACTCAATAACGGAACAACACAATATAAATATATAACTTTATTATAATTTTTCTTGCAAAATTCCCTATACATTCTCTTATAACTTTTCTTACAAAATTCCTTATACATTTTTATTACAAATTTTCTAACATTTCTTATAAATGTTCTTACAAAATATTCTTACAAAATTTCTTATAAAAAATCTTACAAAATCCCTTATAAATTTTCTTACAAAATTTCATACACATTTTCTTACAAAATTTCGTACACATTTTCTTACAAAATTCCTTATAAATTTTCTTACAAAATTCTTTATAAATGTTCTTACAAAATTCCTAACAAATTTTCTTAAAAATTATTTATACATTTTCTTACAAAATTCCTTATACATTTTCTTACAAATGTTCTAACATTTCTTATAAATGTTCTTACTAGGGATGCCCAGATTAGGTTTTTTGTGCCCCCGATCCGAGTCATTGAATATTGAGTATCATCCGATACTTGCATATTCCTCTAGGAATGTGTGTTTGGTGCACACTTCAAGTACATTAAAGTTATTAAAATCTGCTTTATCCTTACAAAATTATTGTGTATTTTATTACCTTATATATTTTCTTACAAAATTCCTTACAGAATTATTTATAAATGTTCTTACAATATTTTGTATAAGATTCCTTACAAATTTTCTTACAAAATTCCTTCTAAAGTTTCTTACAAAATTCTTTATAATTTTTCGTACACAATTCTTTATACTTTTTTCTTACAAATTTTCTTACAAAATTTCTTATGACTTGTCTTACAAAATTTCTTAAAAAAATATTTATAAATGTTCTTACATATTTTCTTACAAAATTCCTTACAAATTTTCTTACAAATGTTCTTACAAAATTCCTTAAACATTTTCTTACACAATTCTTTATGAATGTTCTTAGAATTTTTTTACAAACTTATTTACAAATTTTCCTACAAAATTCCTTATACTTTTTCTTAAAATATTTCTTATAAATTTTCTTAATTCCTTATAATCTTCCTTAAATAAATAAATGCATACATACATACATACATACATACATACATACTAGGGGTGTAACGGTTCACTCGTTTTCTCAATGCATCGATTACAACCCCTGACGATGCATATGCATCGATCTTGAAACATGGATTTTTGAATCTGAATCGTCGATTTCGGACAGTAATTGATTTAAAATGCTAAGAAACAAATGAAACGCAATTTCTATAGCGATTCAATGCTTTCAAAATATATATACACATTACATTTCTACAAGCACAAATTAATGGAGACCTTGAGCAGTGTTCGTGCCTCGCATCTCTCCTTCACACGCTCCACTATTTACCGCCTGCAGTCACAGGATTGAGCTCGCGCTCAGTTCGTCTCACTGACACATTTTTGAGCAGCTGATGTGTGATCTCTCCTTAGTACTCGTGGCCAGTAATGCTAAAGTTAAGTAGTTTTATTTTTCTGTAGTTTTTCAATGGCTCTTGGTCATACCGACAACATTACCTGAGCAGTTATTGCTATAGCAAACAGACATCGGGCGCGTTTTCTTTCAGAATCATCATTCGCCGATGGAGAGGAAAAGTTAAATACTATAGCATTTTATTTTATGAAAATAAGATAAAAAAAGTTTTCGCACTGAAAGAGAAGTGATCTGGCGCTCATAGACGTGCCAGGCTATATCTGCAGCTAAGCTGTATAAAAAGATTGCAAATGACTGATTATTGTCTAGCAGTGTATTTGATTTCTTATAGCAAATTCAAAGTAAGAGATAAGTACATACAAATAAACAATTAACTATTATTTACAGATCCCCAAGCAAGCTTACTGCCTGACGCAAGTATTGCTGCTTCAAGTCAAGGCGCCAGATGCTACCAGGACTTGCAGGGCCCGCAAGACGCTAAGGCCTGAATGGACTGATGGAAAGGCCACTCTTGTCAGCCCGCCAGACGCAAAGCTGACTGAAGAAAACAACAGGGTGGCCGTGACAGGAGTTGTTTTCTGAGGTTCTTTGTGTCTTACTCCGTGACCTGAAACAAAAAGATAAATCAGCATTATTTGTCTAAATACATTACATTACATTACAAGACATGTTGGGGCATGTTTAAACGAGGCGTTTTAGGAGGGCGTGGACGAGTCTTAACTTTTATAAAGAATATCTCTTTGGGTTTGAGACTTTAGTCTTTGCAACTTTAGGGATCTTATCTATTCACTTGTAACACTCCAAAGAGAAAAGAAAACTTGAAATCGCATCATATGACCCCTTTAAATTCTGACTGTTGACATTAAAAATGATGCATGTGTTTATGATGCATGAGGGTAACGGTTCATTTCTTGATTGCCGATTTGACAGTGTCTGCTTGCATATTTTAATCATATTTGATCATTCTCTTTAATGTATTTGCCCCGATTTGATCTACGGTAAATTTATCTAACGTTATATTTATAATATTTTGTTGTCATTATTTTGTTTTTAAGGAGTTTAAAACGGCTCTTATCAACATTGATAGACATATTCTATCACATTATTTTGACAGTTAAAGTTTTGGGCAGTTTTTTGTTGGAGTGGGCGGGTTTTTGTGAGCTTTTGGGCTGGAAATCGTCCATCAAATCTGGCAACACTGTCCACAGACAGTGGCGGCGCAGAGCGAGAAACAAAGGACAAGGTGTGTGTTTATCGATAGATTGTTATAATATCTGCATCTGTGCAGTTCTTTGTCATAAATACAGTTTACAAAATATCATGGGGTAGCAATCGGTTCACCATCTACTGTAGCCTAAGTTTCACCCCTCATCACACCACAGTTGTTTCCTCCAGTGAAAATTAAGCACATATAACACATACTTTATAAAACGATCATGTTGCCATTTTCATTTGAATTTATTTATTTATTTATTTATATACCCTCATTAAAATTAAATTCCTAGAATCGCCCCTGGATTGTACCATATGTCTCTGATATGTTCCCGCCTCTATCCCGCATTTCTTCTCAACTTTGACCAGATCACATGTTCCAGCTCTGCGACAAGGAAAGTGAAGAGCGGGCCAGTTCCAGAAGCTCTTCTTCTTCTTCTTCTTCTTCTTCTTCTTCTTCTTCTTCTTCTCCTTTCTCTGTCCATCAGTCTCAGCAGCACCTAACAGGCGCCTCGTCAGGCAGATTAGGATGACGGTTTTCTGACGTGATGGGGGAAAGTGCACAGGGTTTGTTAAACAGACAAACAATTGTGGTTTATATATATATATATATATATATACTGTATTAAACTGTTACTCAAAAATGTTTGGTGTGATAATGTTTTTTTTTTGTTTTTGTTTTTTTTTTATGAAAAGGAAGGATAACAGAAGTTTCTGTAACTGAAGAATCAGTCATTTATCAATATTTGCATCATCATGTTGATGTGATTGTACCATCGCTATGTCTCTGATATGTTCCCGCCTCTATCCCGCATTTCTTCTCAGCTTTGACCAGGTCATATGTTCCAGGTCTGCGGCAAGGAAAGTGAAGAGCGGGCCACATCCAGAAGCTCTTATTCTTCTTCTTCTCCGTTCTCCCTCCAGCAGTCTCAGCAGCATCAGACGGATTAGGTTGACGGTTCTCCGAGCTGGTGGGGGAGTCTTTGGTTTGTACACAGGGTTCGCCTACACTCTCCAAAACGGTCGCTTTTTTTAGTCTTGAAAGCAGTCACATGATAACACCATTTGCCACTCGCTATCAAATACTCCGACACTTCAACCCACAAAATGAGCAAGTGATTTTCATGCCATTAAATACTGTAATCTGTAATACTGTATGCGAATTGTGACATCATAAAGGCTCGCACAGAATGTAATGCAAAAAAAGCGGAAGAGAATGGAATGCGTCACGTGGTCCTTTCGAACGATAGCATTCATATCTAATGATATTTGATACTAACTTAATGATAAAATTTGTTGTATCATGCACATCGTGTATCTTAAAGCGATGAAGAAATATGAGAAAATAGAGCCCCTCTTGTATTCTCATAAACACTGTGGGTAGTTGGAAATCACAACAGTGTCAATATCGCGGGTCTTAAAGTGACAGCAGCCTAAAATACCTGCTGCTCTCTGTCTGTGCCCGTAATGATGACAAAATCACTCAGTTGCTCTTGTCTGAATAACTTTAGAAGCTTTAATAAGAATCATTGCATATTTAATTCATACAGTGAAAACTATGCAGTTTTATTTTTATGTAATTCTTAAATTTTTGTATTACTTGAATGTTGCTGTTAAAGCACTGTTTTTTCATTTGTATCTTTCTTATATTGTAATTGTCCTAGTGTTTGTTACTTGTATCTTTGTTCTTATTTTTAACAAAATGATGGTAGCCTACAATAGACCTTTATCACAGCCCGCGTGTCGTCACATCCAGCTTTGATTAGTAGCGTATACGAATTTCTGCCTGTATTATTGTCAATGAACTGTCGCCAGTTTTGACAAGAAAATTAATTTGACTTGGTTGAATTTGACAATAAACATCAGTATTTCAAACTGTGTATTTAGCCTTACATGATAACCTACTCTGTGTGTAATCTTCCATTTTAACGTGAAACATGTCAGCGCTGCCGGTGTCACCACACTGTCATCAGATAAATGAGGATCTGCACACTGCTCAATTTCCTGCAGGAGAACTAATCGGAATACACAGAATACAAAAATACATTTAATTTTATTTTTAATGTTACTGTTTTTGTTGTGGCGACATGTTTATTATGATTAATCTCCAGTCTGTCTGCAATATAATGCTATCCATTCATTACACTCAAACCAGGAGGATATGACTCATTTAAAGTGACCAAACCAGTTATTTTATACCAGGAATTCCTTTATTTAAACGACTTCAATTTGATCAAATACTTGATAAATATACCAGAAAGTTATAAAAGTGCATGAAAGCAATACTAACATTATTGTTGTTTAATTTTTACTACTAATTTTTGTTTAGTATTTACTGTGTTATGAGATGTACAACCTTGTCTAATTCTATTGCTCTTTAATGTGATATGTTGTTTCTATTCTATTCTTGCATTTCTTTAAAAAAGGTGGTCAGACTCTGAAGTACTGCACATACACATACAGTAGGCCTGTGCACACCCTGTTAAATCATGAAATATGCGTCAGAATAGCATGACATTTCTTTGTTTCATCATACCTGATTAATGATTGTAAACTTGTTTAGAGGAAGTATCTGTGATGAACTGTACATCAATAAATCACAACAATCCCATGGGCGCTGCCATTGATTGTCAACCTCCCCACAACCAATCAGCGGGACCTGTGAATTACAACACCCTGATTGGCCTATAAGTGAGAAACATAATCCCTTTTAGATAGAAAGAAACGAGATAAGAAAACAGAATAAAAGACTACAAAACATCTGCTTCTGCAAGACAAGACTGCAGAGTATTTCCTCCAGTAGGTAATGTTTGCATCTTAGAGCACAATTAATGGAAATCATTATTTGTAATGAAATACTTGAGCTCTGTCCTGCTCAAGCCAAGGTTTCCCACATTAGAGAGAGCCCTTCAAGGACATGAATGTGACACATCTCTCCACTGCTCCTCCGCCAGGACCATGTTTAACAGCTAGAAACACCAACAACACACGTGTAGGTGAGAGCCATGAGTGTCTCTATGCATGTGTGTGCACATATGGAGTTCAAAAGTTCACACTGAACTGGGACTCAAAATCTAGTTTAAGCTTGGAAATAAAGAAGCTTTAGAAGATTTTTGTTAACCCTCATGTATAGGTGCTGCTGCCATTACTGTAAATTTTGTTTAATGCAAACAAATAAGACATTCTGACATAGTTCTAATACTTTTCCTGTTCACCTAAATTGTTATGCTGAAAACAAAAACTGTTTAAAGTCAAAAGGCTACATTTTTAATGAGTGCATTTACTGTATGGTTATAAAGAATAGTAGTATTGCAATTCACTGTACTATTAAGCATGACCAAATTGCTTTCTGATGCTTTTTAAGGAAGTAAATCAACAGTAAATAAATCCCATAGACAAGGAGTAATTAATGTTTCAGGCCAAAAGTATAACGTCAGTTAACTGGGGATGTTGAGATGGTTTGATGCCAATATTGGGTTGCCGTGAGCATCCTTTAATGGTGGACTCCAAAGAAGTGTCAGAGAAGCTCGTCTCTCTCAATCAGCAAAGGCTGGTTAATATGTCAGTACAGAAATCATTAGTCTGGAGAATGCCAGATGCCCTGAACTTCTTAACCCATTTTCCCCAAATGGTTTTTCATTTGGTGTAGAAGAGCTTGGAGGTCATAGTGAAAGCATATCAGTTAATTATAAGAACTAGAGCTGAAATCAAAGGCAAACGTGCAACAAACTCAATAGGAAATTATCATAGCTCACGTTATTCACATAAGCCTTTCAAAGCTTTGACAGAATTTGCATGTTTTTTTTATTACTCATGGGGCAGTGAAAAAGCAAAAAGGATTAAGAGTTTTTACCTCTCTACATGAATATGCAAATCAACATTATAATAACAAACTTCAGACATATCATCATCCCTTTGAGGCTTTTAAAATTTCCGCAGGGATCAATACCAATAAACATAAACAATAAATAATGTCAGCAAGATGAAGTTGTGAAAGTGTAGGCGATTCCCGCAGATGGTTTCATTTCCGTCTCCTTCTCATTTTGTCAGATGCTTCATTAAGATGTTTTTTGTTTAAATTGACTGTCTCTGCTCTGATTTATACAGTCCACACAGATACTTGAGACATTTTCTGAGGATCATAATGTTGTGTTCTTTATTTATTAGTGGCATAAACACTGTAATCGCTGCAGCTTCTACAACAATTGCAGTTTCTACAACCAATACAGATGATATGAAAGGCTCAGCAGTTTCAGAATGCATTTTACTGTACGGTATTGAAATAAAACAGCCAATCATAGAGCTGCACTGCAGTCAGGTATGGTTGAAATGTGGATTAACTCAAGATGTGGCTGATAATAGATCCCCAGGATGATAGCGATACTGACTAGTCATAATCCATGCTATGTGAAGAAGATAACAATTGAATGATAGCAAGTGCATGCATAGAAGTTAAAGTGCCCCTATTATGGGTTATGAAAGGTTCATATTTTGTTTCTGGGAGTCCCCAATAAACAGGCTGACATGCACGCAAGGTCAAAAAACAGTTTAATTGTCTTATAATATGCATTTATGTTTACCTTATTTGCTCAACGACTCCCAAATGATTCGCTCAACGATTCATTTTTCCAAACTCCTCCCCTGCGTGACGCTAATCTGCGGTGATTGGTCCGATTGGTCTCATTTTCATTTCATCATGCCTGTAATGCCTGATAAAGCAGCGTTTGTGAGCACAGTGCTGCTTTTTGTACAGCCTTACCGGGGAAACCGCTATTTTTACCGCTCCAAAAGCAGCACCTAGTGGCAAAGAATGAATTTGCATTTTCATTCAGACCAACACGAAAACATAATAGGGGCACTTTAAGATTGTGTCACAAATGAAAATTTGGGAAAATTATGACTTAACAACATAGCAGACTTTGTTATGCGAGATTTACAGAAAGAAACAAAGCTTTCGATAAGCTGTCACTATTTGTGAAAATAGATTTCTGTGACAGTGTTCTCAGTGTAAACAAACATGTGCTTTCCAACAAACTTTGGATTGACTTGAAGACATAGTGCAGAATTCATTGCTGAAACAAGCCAGAACAAATATAACAGCTTGTGAAGTCCAAAATCATTGTCGTAGTTGGCTTATTTATGCAGTGGAAAAACAGCACTGTGAGTTTATTGCTCAAATACCTTCCAAACACAATGTCTGTTACCTTACAAACAATGGCGACACAATGAAGTTGCAATTAGTTATGTAAATGTTGTTTTTAAATGTGAATGTTTTGGTCATGAAAATGAAAATTATGAAAATTTGGAAGTCACCCCCAGAAAGTTATCTTTGAAAAGACTTTCTTTAAATTGTTCTTAATTCATGCTATACAGAAATTTTGCATTTGCATTTAGGAAATAACAGTAGGGTGATAAGTAAAAGTCTAGGTAAGGTTAAAAAAAATGTCATGATTAATTTTCAGGATAATACCTGGAAAAAGCTGTTTCCCAATCATCTCACTGGCAGTTGCTCAGATGATGGACCTCCAGGGAGCATCTTTGCTCATGGAACCACAGAACAAATAAACTGAGCTGTAAATACCAAGTGACCAATTACTCAAGTGACTTCATGACAACAGTGATGGAACCACAAGTACATGCACAGCCTACTTAACACCTAGCTGAAAAAATTACCACAATTTCCACAAAACATTAAGCAGCACAACTGTTTTCAACATTGATAATAATAATAATAATAATAATCAATTAAGACGTTACACATCTTGTGAGGTGCCACATTAGCCCACAGCAGTTCATGCTTTATTATATTTATTTATTTATTTATTTTAATGGAGACATGAAACTCCAGCTCATTTGCATTATGAAGGTTATATGTTATACAGCTATAGAAGGTACCATCTTTATACCCTTACAATGCGCATCAGAGGAAGAGCTCTGGGAGAATTTGATGTGTTTATACATTCTCAACATGCCTTTGATAAAGTTTGCTTTTCTAAAAAAAATCTTTACTTACATGCCATGCTTCTTATCTTTTCTCATGCTTTTATGTACTTTTTTTTTTGAAATGCTAAAACTGACACAAGGACCTGTGGGATCATGGGAGTGTCAGGGTGTGCTTTCTCTGGGAACTCAAAAACACATCAGAACCCAGTCGGCAGTCAGCTTCCTAATTAGACCTCTCAAGCATACGGTGAACTCAGAGGATTTTTGGTGTTACTGTTTTCCAATTAATTTTAATCTTCTTTTTAGTTTGGTTCAAACTAAATAATGTCCTTATTAAATAAATTACCTTATATTGTTATTTCACATTAATGAACCGCAGCAGAGTGGAAAGTGTAAAAAAAAAAAAACGTAAATATAAAAAGAAACGTGCTTGCATAATCCACATACTGTACTTATAATGTCATATTTAATGGCATTAGAAATGCTTTTTAATAAAAATTCTACATTTCTGTCTACATGTTCCAGAGAAACATATATTCTACAAGAAGAAAGCTTTATTATTGATTTATTTATAAATATTATAAATATTATAATATATTATAAATATTGATATATTTATACATTTATTATTTATTAATTCTGTTAGCATTTCGTCTATGATGGCAAGATGTGCTGAGGGCCAAATTCGAACAAAGCAACACAGTACTTATCATTCACACAGTCTAACAGAGAACCATGATGGAATACATAAATGTGTTGTGCTAGTTTGCATTTTTACATTTTAACAGAAAAAGAAAGGATGTACTTATTTAGCAGATCTGAATTAGCTGTTTGGAGCACCATTTCACCATTCTGTTCACCAATTTTGAACAGGAGGGTCTTAAATGCATGGCCCTGCATTTGTGAATCTTGACTGAAACAGTAATGCTTTATACGTGTTCAAGGCCGTTATAGAAATCACTTTTCAGAAATAAAGTTTTCATAATAAATTTAAATAGCATTTTGCTCACTAATAACATTATAACAGACATTTAAAGAGATTGCTTAAGCTTTTTACACAGTAGACTTAAAGGGGTCATATGATGCTGCTAAAAAGAACATTATTTTGTGTATTTGGTGTAATGAAATGTGTTTATGCGGTTTAAAGTTCCTTTTTGAAACGTGTCGATTTTTACAAAGCTCATCGGTCTGAAAAAGCGAGGTGTGCTGTGATTGGAGCCACCTGGAAGGGTTTTTCTTCGTAACTGCTCTTAAAACTGCCTTGTTTACTGCATGTAGGGCCATTTGAATGGAATCACATTTTCATCTCATCTGGTTGAGCTACTGATGCTTTTGTGCAATTAATTTTCCTTTTTTATTTTTGGCATAATAATGCCACAACAACTAACATGAGCCATGCCTGTTCAGTTATTAACCTCCTTTTTTGTGTCATCATAAAAACTTCCATGAAAGAGAATCACCTGGTTACCATGTCAAGAACGCTACATTAATATTTGATAGGATATACTAGATCTTTTAGGCAGCAAAACCTGAAGCTAACACAAATATTAATGCAGTATTCAATACTGACAATCAATATGAAACTATTGAAGCATTTATTGCAGCATTGCTAATGAAATTTGTTTCATTCTGTTTGATTCCTATTTGGCTTATTGCTTTGTCTTCTTTTGCCATTACATTGTTCAGTGAGTTGAGAGTAATTTTTTTCTGTACTGCTTTATTCCCCATTTGGTTTTATAATATAATAAACAGAGGGAGCCAAGAGAGCAGCCCCAAGAATGAAATTTTTAGCCCCAATTTGTTCTCAAAGCACCAAGAACAAATTCATAATCATTGTTTAATCTTTGTTAAACTCATATTTCTTGCAGGTAATTCAGGCTATAACCGCAATGGATCACACAGTATTTTATTTATTTATTTATTTATTTATTGTGCTGCTCTGACTGATATGAGAGTCATATTGTGATTATATTGACATATAGTAATGTGGATGCAGCATCATACAAAATAAATGTTACCTAGTACACTGTAAAATAAATAAATAAATAAATAACCTTTTCTCATGCAACATATTAATTAATGGCATCCAAGTATAAAGTAGTGTTTAAAGGTATGCTGCGCCCAAAAATGGAAATTTGCTGAAAATTGACTCGCCCTCAGGCTATCCAAGATGTAGATGAGTTTGTTTCTTTATCAGAACAGATTTGGAGAAATTTAGCCTTACATCACTTGCTCACCAATGGATCCTCTGCAGTGAATGGGTGCCGTCAGAATGAGAGTCCAAACAGCTGATAAAAACATCACATTAATCCACAAGTAATCCACACGACTCCAGTCCAACAGTTAGTGTTCTGTGAAGTGAAAAACTGTGTGTTTGTAAGAAACAAATCCATCAATAAGGTATAATAACTTTAAACCATCACTTCTGGTCAAAATAAGTCCATAATTCTAAGTAACGCTTCTGCCAGTGAAAAATCCATCTCTTGTTGTCTTCTCACATCAAAATCCACTGACATATTTATTTAGAACTATTTTGGACCATTTTTGCTTGATCTGTGCATATTTCTCTCCTGATTCAGCTGAGATTTTTTTTTTTTCATTTGGAGAAAGCTTATGGATAGGGGACTTGTATTTTAGCCAGAAGCAACAGTAATTAACCAAACTATTTCAGATTAGACTAACATGAGTCATTTTTGAGGGTTAGATAAGATATGATTCAAGGTAACAACTGCACATTTTGAATTTTTTGATTGTGTGCATGCAACCTTGCTGTACAACATTTCATAACTACAGCATATAAGAAGGCATGTGAAAGCCCCATAAAAGTTTTAGCATTTAAGCTATACTGAGCCAAATGACTCAATTACATGGAAGATGCAGATGAAATCTAGCATGCTGACTCACTCTATTTATGTATTCCCCATCCCAAAGCTATTGTTATGACTTCAGTATTTGGGAATAGGGTTCCTCTCTGCATCATATTGCATTAATATGCAGGTGCTTGATGGGTTTATGAGCTTCACTTCTTGTTGACCAGAACTATTTCATACTGAAAGAAATTGATCTGTACAGAGACATGACTGCTCTGCCCTAAACTTCAAATCATTTTGAAGGGCACATCATTCATATTGCCTGCAGGGGAAAATTCTAGATGGTTCAATTTATTTATCACTGCAGAACTTTGTTGCTCTGAAATAAACAAATTAGACTGAAATGAAACAGATTGCTTTTTTTTAAACAGAGAAATAAAAAATAGAAGTAAAATAATGAAGTTTGTAATTTGTAGCATAATGTCCTTTTCCCAGAGAGCATTGACATTTTAGGGTTGTTGTCAAAAATAGTTTAATATTTTAAAGTTCAACTTTAAAACTAAAGAATCATCTACAAAATAATGCATGCCTCAAATTGTAAGGGTTTTATATGTAAATATATATTTACATATTTTATATGAAAGTATTTCATATTGCCATAATATTTTTGCATTCATGATCACAGAATTTTCATAACTGTATATGTCTCATAACTGTATATGTACCATCAAAATGTTTTGAGCATTGCTAGAGGAGCGAAGGGACAGCGAGCTGCTGAACACACGTCATGTGACTCGCAGAGATAATTATGCCCGCTCTGAACAATCTGGAAAATTGCAGTAGTTTTGCCAAGATGACTGATTACAGTGCTGATGTATGTCCGTGGGGTGCCTCAAAATAAGCCAAGCAGATGTTCCTGGTACATTTTGTCTGAGTCGGGATGGTTCTTTTTAAGAACAATAGCAGCTATGTGCAGTCATTATGTTTTTAGGTCTTCTTGTAACACTTATCTTTTCTGTCTATTGTAGAACTTCAGCATCCAAAAATCTGACCTTTGTCATATTTAAACATGTAAAAAAGAAAAAAAAAAAAAAAAAGCTGAAAGAAAA
>NW_015634463.1:872854-876759 GCF_001515625.1 Sinocyclocheilus rhinocerous
GAAAAAAAAAAAAAAGTCAGTTATATATATATATATATCTTTATTTTTTCAGAATGATTTCTGTGAAAAAGAACAGCATTTATTAAAAATATATTTTGTAACAATGTAAAAGTATTCATCCCTGCTGAATAAAAGTATTAATTAATTTTATAAATACATAATCAATTATGTTACTAACCCCATACTTTTACAGTAGTGAATTAAACTATCAATATTCTAATGAACTAACTAAAATAAAAAGTAACATCTAAATTAACTGGTCAAAAATGTAACATCACAGAACCAACTACTGTACATAGATTCATTTATACCAACAAAGCTAATTGTTATGGGTTAAATGAGGTAAGAAAAATCTCTATAAAGCAACAATTGTAGTGTCACATAGCAAGTCCGGAAACAACAGGTAAGTGCAAAACAGGATGGTTTATTGACAGGATATGCAGAGGAATGGAACGGGTGAGGTAAATGCAGGTGAGTGTCAGCACAGTTAATGATTCTGGGGTTCTTATCGGAGTTCTGATGTTTGTAGTTTCCAAGGAGTCGTTGGAGGATCGCGGGAGAGACAGACAGTAAGTCTTTCTAGGGGAGTTCAGCTGAGAGAGTCCAGAACCATCCATAGGAGTGAACGGTAGACCGGACAGTGAGTAACTGATGTGTGTATTTGTAGTGTGGTTTGATTGGTGACAGCAGGTGCGGGTGATCAGAGCTCAGGTGACTGTGATCGGGTGATTATCCTGGATGGTGACTTAAGTGACTGTGATGAATCCCTGACATTACCCCCTCCCCCAGGGGCGGCTCCTGACGCCCTCAAGCGGTGACGGGGACGGCCACGGCTTCTGGGTGCGGGGCGATCAGGATGGGTGCGATGGGAGTCCTCCAGTAGCAAAGGGTCCAGAATGTCATCCCTGGCAACCCAGGAGCGTTCCTCCGGTCCATAACCATCCCAGTCAACTAAATATTCCAGCCGACCACCCCGTCGCCGCGAGTCCAGGATGTCTCGGACCAGGTAGATGGACGGTTGGTCAAGGATTTCTGGAGGAGGAGGTTCGTCGGATTCGGTGGGTCCTGGAGCAGAGGGAGAGTGAGGTTTAAGGAGTGAAACATGGAAAGTGGGGTGAATTCAGTACCTGGGTGGGAGTCGGAGCTCATATGTGACCTCGTTGATCTGCCTCTGTATCGGGAACATACCAATGTAGCGGGGACTCAGCTTCTTACAGGGCAGGCGGAGGCGCAGATCCCGGGTGGACAGCCATACTTTTTCTCCTGGATGGTAAGTGGGAGTGGAAGTACTCCGAGCATCTGCAAAGGCCTTATGCCTCCGCACTGCACGTTGGAGGTGGAGGTGAGCGGAGTCCCACACTCTCTCGCTCACTCGGAACCAGTGGTCTACAGCTGGAACCTCCGACGGTTCTCCTGTCCACAGGAAGAGCGGGGGCTGGTACCCGAGTATGCACTGAAACGGCGTGAGGCCGGTGGTGGTTTGTCTCAGGGAATTCTGTGCATACTCGGCCCAAGGGAGGAAACGGCTCCAGCTGTGTTGGTCGTCGTGACAGTATGCCCGGAGGTAACGCCCGAGTTCCTGGATCTTCCGCTCAGTCTGGCCGTTTGTCTGGGGATGGTAGCCTGAGGATAGGTTGACCGTGACCCCTAGTAGGCGGAAGAAGGCCCTCCACACGCGGGAGATAAACTGCGGTCCCGTCAGAGACTACATCCTCGGGGACTCCGAAGTTTCTGAAGACGTGAGTGAATAAACTTTCTGCAGTGTCGAGAGCGGTTGGAAGTCCTTTGAGGGGGATTAGCTTACAGGCTTTGGAAAGACGATCTACGACTACCAAGATGCAGGTATAACCGTCTGAGTTGGGTAAAGTCAGTCACAAAATCGATTCCCAGGTGAGACCAGGGTCGATGGGGGATTGGCAGGGGCACTAGCTTGCCTATGGGGAGGTCACGAGGGGTCTTGGTCATGGCGCAAACTGAGCAACTGTGGACGAACCTGATGATATCCCGGGTCATACTGGGCCACCAGTACCGAGCTTGGAGGAGCGAGAGGGTCCGTTGGCTGCCTGGGTGTCCAGAGCCCGGTACGTTGTGAACTGTATGTTGTGAACCTGCTCCTCCCGGCGGGGCAGGGTCGATAAGAGTGGCGGCTCAAATGTGTAATGTTGTGACAGCACGGCCCCGATGCCGGTGGTGGAGGCGTCCACTTCCACTACGAACGGAATGTCCGGATCAGGATGGTGAAGAATGGCCGTGCTGAAGGCTGTTTTGAGGTTTGTGAGAGCTTCTTGGGCGCTGGTGGTCCAGGACAGGGACTTGGGTTTTCCTCGGAGCATGGAAGTCAAAGGAGCAGTGTGGGAACTGAAATCCTTGATGAATCGACGATAGAAGTTAGCGAATCCTAGAAATCTCTGGAGCTCCTTTACGGTCTGGGGAAGAGGCCACTCCTTGACTGCATCAACCTTCCCCTGATCCATCTGAATCCCTTCCTGGCCGACGATGTAACCCAGGAAATGCACCGTGGGGCGATGGAATTCGCATTTCTCCAGCTTTAAGAAGAGATGGTGTTGACGGAGCTTCTGTAGGACCTGCTTAACGTGTTGGCGATGGTCGGCCACGTTCCGGGAGTAAATGAGTATATCGTAGATGTAGACAATCACAAAGCGGTGGAGGAACTCCCGGAACACCTCGTTAATGAATCCCTGGAAGACCGACGGGGCGTTGGCTAGCCCATACGGCATTACAAGGTGTCCCATCTGATCTCTGGAGAATGGAGAACTAGCCACGGGCATCCCAGGATGATATCCACGGTGGGTCCCTCCAGTACCAAAAAAGTGATTTCCTCCTCGTGTAGAGTGCCAATCTTGAGCTTCAGTGTTGGTGCTCGATATTTCACCCACCCACATCCTAGCGGTTTTCCCTGTATGGTCTCGACTCCGAGCTCCTGGGCATTACGTTTCCGGGGGCAGATGGAGACGATTCAATAGGTCCTGGGATATGAAATTGCCCGAGGAGCCCGAGTCGACGAGGGCAGGGACTGAAACAGAAAGGTCTGGGGTAAGTAGTTGTACCGATAGCATTGACAGCGTGGAAATGACAGGGTCTAGTTGGAGGGTACTCACCGCAGGACGTGGGGGTCTGACTGGGCAGGTCCTGATGTAATGATCCGCCGCAGCGCAGTATAGACACAGACCGGCCGCGAGACGGCGAGCACGTTCGGACGGGGTGAGCCGGGAGGTGTCCACTTGCATCGGCTCTGGTACTGGGGAACCCATGCCGGGCGTGACAGACTGGTGGGCGGCTTCGGTAGCGTGGCATGCGGACAGACGCTGGGAAATTCAGTTGGCTTTTTGCATGAAACTTTCCAGTCCAACGGAATCATCATAAATAGCCATTTGAGCTTGTACACGGTATACGCTAAGTAGAGCCGCCTCATTCCACCCGCTAGTCGCCGCCAGCATTCTGAACAGCAGTGTGTAGTCGCTAATGCAAGAAGTGCCTTGGCGCAGCCGCAGTAACTGGTCGGACACAGATAGCACTCCTGTAGTATGACCAAAGACTTCTTTGAAATGGTTAGTGAAGGCATCATATGAATTAATTATGGCACTATTAGCGTTCCATATGGCCTTAGCCCACAACAGCGCTCTTCCATTAAGAAGTGATATCAAGAATGCTACCTTAGTGCGTTCGGTGGAAAACTTCCGCAGCTGCATCTCAGTGAACAAGGCCACTTGCAGGAGGAAGCCGCCACACTCAGCTGTATCACCCGCGTAGGAAGCAGGCATGGCCATGGGAGATACAGAGGCAGATTGGGGGGGGTCGCCGGAGGAAGCAGAGTAGCCCGGAGGGCGTTTACCAGCTCCTCCAGGACTTCTGCGGGTGTGGGAGGTCGAGGATCCATGGAGGTA
>NW_015634463.1:877211-881082 GCF_001515625.1 Sinocyclocheilus rhinocerous
AGATCGTGGAACAGATTCCAAGGAGTCGTTGGAGGATCGCGGGAGAGACAGAAGGTAAGTCTTTCTAGGTGAGTTCAGCTGAGAGAGTCCAGAACAGTCCATAGGAGTGAACGGTAGACCGGACAGTGAGTAACTGTGATGTGTGTGTATTTGTAGTGTGGCTTGATTGGTGACAGCAGGTGCGGGGGATCAGAACTCAGGTGACTGTGATCGGGTGATTATCCTGGATGGTGACTGAAGTGACTGATGAATCCCTGACATGTAGGTTACCACTTTTCATAGTGTGGTTTTCAGCAATAAATGTTAAATGATCACAGTCTACAGCATCATTGTTCTTGCATTATGGAGTAATCACATTGGAAAAACATTCAGAAATTGCTAGTAAATAATTAACACACTGAATTGAACATGAAATTTTGAAGTAGAAAGACTGAAATTGTCTTTTCTTTATTATAATCATTTATTTACAACTTAATTTTTGTATGTGTTTTATAGGGTACTTTGATGTCAGATGACGGAGATGCTTGTTTTATGCAAATCAGTAATGGTAAACTTCTTCTACTCTTTTACTTTGTAAAACAGTAATGGTCTAGTGACAAGCAGAGGCCTGATGTTAGAAATTATTGGGTTCATTTTTTTTTTTTCATTACACTTGATACATACAGTAGGTGTTATTGTAAACGATTTTAAGAAGTGCTTTTATGCATCTCATATGCATTTTTTTTTTATTCATCTCAATTAGAAGCGGGGCTGTGAGCACCCTTAAGAGTAGAAAACAATCTTGTGAGTATGTTGCTGAAGTCCCTAGAGACCTGGCTTGAGCTAATCTATAAAGTTCAGGCTGACAGTGAGGCTCATTAAAAGCGGGGAGTCCATCACTTGTGATATTAATAAGGCACTTAGCTTCTCAAAGCTGCACACACAGTGGTCACCCCACTGTGCATCCAAAAGCCAAAGACCATGAATTATTAAATCAGTAAAACAATGAATACAGGGAGTTCAGTCACTGCATTATTCATCGCAAATGTCACCAAAAAACATATCACACAATGCCATAAACATAGTAATTATTTTAATCTATTGATTTAAATGGAATTTTTGCTAGTGTGCGGTAATCTATGCCTCAGGAGACATATGGCGTTTATCAAAACAAGGCTTTAAAAAAATTGTACGCAGCTACTCACTGGCAAACAGACACACAGTACACTATAGGTCCTCTACGAATTGAATCATAAATATCAGTTTTAGTGTTTAGCCCTGAGATGTTTAATCTTCTATTCCTTTCTGCCCAATTAAATAACAGGTTCTTTGTCAAAGCGGCAACAGACCCACTGGTCAAATACATCCGGTAGCCATTCTAGATTACCATTATTAATGATGTGACATGTTGTCAAAATTCTACCAGCTATAACAACCAGAAAAAGAAAACAAAAATCTTGAGACAAACTGTGTTTTTGCATCTATATCTGCAATCTGTTTAGTGCTGGTATTGTTATGCAAAACTAAAAATATTTTTTTATTAATTTAAATAAAGCTTATTTAACTTATATTAAAAATGTACTTTAATAAATGTAAAGTTCTAAAATTATTAACACTGAAATAATAATATAAAAAAGACAAAAGCAGATATAATTTCTAAAAATTATAATAAAATTAAAATGAAAACTGAAAATATAAAAAGCTCATTTAAAATATTAATAAATACTATAATAGTACATAATTCATAATATAATAGCATTGAATATATTGCCATAAAATATCAACAGCATATTAAACAGTTGCTTTGGTTCCTACTTTCTCCATAATGTGTTTTATTATTGTCAATAAAGATGATTTGCACCCACTGAACCCTGCAGTTATTTTAATGTGTTTGGCAGCGTTATGAACAGATATAAAAGAAATCACACGATTCTAATGTGGATTTGTGGTGACACCACCTACTAACATATGGACTTGCCTTTCTTTTTTTCTATCTTTGTCTGCTTAACTTCTCATATCACATATTGTACCTTGTTGCACTTCAGTTTTTCATTCCAATCTCATATTGACCCACCCACTATTTTATAACTGACTCAATTGTAGTCCAATAATTAAGCTTGAAAGGTGACAAAACAACATAATTTAATGAGTGTATGTGTATGTACAGTGATTCACAGATTCTTATAAATAATCGAGTTAATCGAGTTATAAAAAAATAACTCGATTAAGATTTTAAAAATGATTACTTCTAAGGAGACCCTTTTCAAATAAATAATAAATATGTTGATAATTATTATTATTATATTTTTATTTAGATTTTATAGCAGAATTTTTAATATATATATATATATATATATATATATATAAAGTATATTAGAGTCTCAGCAGTCTGCTAGATCCTCTACATTCTATCTACAAAACTGACCTACAAAATGAGTTTATCATATGCATTGCACTCAGCACAGATTTTTGGGTATGTTTGCAGTGTTGTAATCTGATTTGCATAATTCCTTAAATGCAAATAAATTACACTATCAAGACGTACAATTCAATTTTAGTGAATTTCCCCCTTTGAGTCACCTTGCTTACCTACTTTCTTACCTCCTTATTAGCAGCAATATTAAAAAGTTATTAAATATAGCTGATATTTAGTAAGAATGAATGTATGCATCCTTATACGTTTTTCATCTTCCGATGTCATTAAAACACTTTTCACAAATTTACTCATCAAATTTACCAGCAGTGTTGCCCTGGAAAAATAATTAAGTGTCTGTGCACAGCAAAGATGACAAGTCCTTAAAAGACAAAACGATTTTATTCCTGGACTTTTCGCTGTTGCCGAGCACACAACTGTATATGTGAATTGTTCACCATATGTGCTTAAGACTAGGGCAGTGGTGATAACCTCTTCAAATAACTGCTCCATTTCAGCTGTGATTGCAAACAATAATGCTGCTTTCTCCTTTTCCCCAAGATTAGAGCGATATGAATAAAATACAAACCTCCATTCAGCACAGAAGGTAGCATGAAGAATAAATGTGCAATGATTCTAAAGTGTCGTTTATTGTTTATTTTGTTTCATGGTAATTTAGATAAGGGTAATTGCCAACAAGTGCCCCTAGGGCTCTACCACTGGCATTTGCAGCAGTACCATGGCTGTTGGTGTTTTCATTTTCCTCAGTGTTCAGGCTTGTAGACATACTGCCCAATACACACACATTACAGGTCCCAGACCTTTATGTTTCACTAGGAAACCAACTGGATCATTTCTCTTTGAGTCCTGTCAGGATGGATGGAGTTTATATTATAAAGTATTGTGGTTCACAAACTGTCATTTTCTAAGACATTCATTCAAGCAAAATACAATAACTAAGCAGTCAGAATTGAGTTATGACTGCACGGGTCTGTAAGACTGAACTGAGAAGAGCCACTTGTATTACAATAAATGAAAGAAACTGGAAAGCCCAATATTAAGTTCAATTCACTTCAATTTACATGTATTTGTAAAGCGCTTTAAACTATACAAATCATCGCAAAGCAGCTTCACAGAAAATGAAAGTTTCTACATTACATTTAGGAGTAGCTTATCAGTGGTGACTATGTCAAGGTGATGTCCATATATGTACAGATATGTACAGAAAAAAAATAATGCAGTTAGTTAATGACATGTATTCCAACAAACGGTGAACACTATTAACACCAATGATTATATGCTGTAAACCAGGGATCCTCAAATCTGGCCCACGAGATCCACTTTCCTGCAGAGTTTTGCTCTAACCCTAATCAAACACACCTGAGCATGCTAATCAATGTCTTCATTAGAAAAGAATCATTAGAAAATCACAGGTAGGTGACTTTGATCAGGGTTGGAGCTAAACTCTGCAGCGCATTG
>NW_015634463.1:881302-883258 GCF_001515625.1 Sinocyclocheilus rhinocerous
AGCGCCACCATTTCCCCGGAGGGTGGTCCAGGAGCGGCGCGCGCCGGAGGGCACCCCGCGACCAGTAGGCAGGCCGGCGGCTCCCTCTCCGCGGGATGAGCCCATGCCAACGGAAGTCCCCGCACGGACCTGGCTGGCAGGCTGCATTGTGCACCGCGACCTGCCGGTTGGAGCTCCACAGGTGGAAGTGAAAGTTAATGGAAAGCCGTTCCGGGCCATCCTGGACTCGGGCAGTGCGGTCACTCTGGTCCAGTCGCATATTCTCACCCCCCGAACGGAGTATAAAGCCTTCCTCCCCATAACCTGTGTCCACGGGGATACACGACAAGGGTTACTTGTTACCCCAAACTACATATAAAAGCTCTATCAGTGGCATAAAAGTAACCAATGCAGCTACTTAATCATTTGCTACTCGTTAACGCGTTAACGTCCCCTTTAAATAACGTGACGCTCTGCCCTCTATGACGCTGCTCCCATTAAGCGCTGTTGGAAGTAAATGAATTGATTCAGCATTTCGACACCTCCGTAAGGATGCATTTAACTCGACAAAGCGGTCTAATAAAGGATGTATCGATCTCGGGCATTAGCGAATTTTACTATACAAATATTTTTTAATTGGATGTTAAAGTTTATATGGGAATATTACATGACACGCTGATCCTTTAACAATGCATTGGCGCAAAAAACGCACACCTTTTGGACAAATCTGCCACAAATATGACAAAAGTGCCTAAACAAAATACTGATTTTGTGCACTTTATTTACTGTACCAATATTTTAAATTGGCCTTTGAACTTAGCTTTATTGCATGGCAAAAAAAAGTGTTACCTTGCCAAAGCACTGACAGAGCCCACTGATCTAATGGCGTTGTTGAGCGCTCCAAATGCAAACTTTGCATGCAACAATCAGGCAGCAATTGACAGCACTCTGATCTAGTGGCATACAGGCATCGTCAGATTGACAGTACTCTAGCCCAATAATGTTGGGGGATCCAGTGGGGGCGGCAGTCATATTTCAGGGTGACCGTGCCACTCTTTATCACAACCCTGCTAAAAGTGCCAGTACGTGCGCTCATTGGCGCCCCTTCAGCTGGTGGCGCCCTAGGCGACCGCCTAGCTCGCCTATGCCTAGAAACGGCCCTGGGCTGGCATCTTCTCAGGTGTTTGGTCATCTCAGATCTTCATAAGGGCTGGATCCAGATTGAATCTTGTGTAATGCCTAGTTACCTCGGGATTCCTATGCCTAGTTACCATCTTTTCTCGTTAAAACGACATATTGTCTCGTTTTAACGACATCTTTTCTCGTTAAAACGACATATTTTCTCGTAATAACGATGTCTTCTCGTTAAAAAAACATATTTTTTCGTTAAAACGACATTTTTTCTCGTAATAACTACATATTATGTCATAAAAACGACATGTTTTCCCGTTATTATAGATATATATGGTACATTATGTGAGCGAGCTAAGCAACTGTCCGCGCTGCTGTCGCCACAGTCTGACATAAACGAGGATCTGCACGCTGCTGAAATTATTGAAATACACTGTTTTAAATGTATTTTAATGTAATGGTTTTAATTGTAGCGGCATGTTTATTAGGATTAATCTCCAATCTGTCTACAATATAGTGCTATCCATGAGATGAACTCTTATTCTGTGTGATGGGATAGGCAGTAAAGACAGGCTGAGAGAAAAAGTGGCGTTTTTAGGGCCGCCCACGCACAAATAGCAAGCTCATTTTTTAACCCACGAACAAAAAATACGAAAAATCTAGCTTAACTTTTGTTTGCCCGTTTGCCGAACAGAACGAAATAATATTAATAGTAATAATAATAATAATAATAATAATTATTATTATTATTATATTAGAAAATCTCTTAATTTCTTTTTTTTTTCATATTTCGATTTGTTGTTAAATCAAACTTCAGTCATTCAAATAAAGAAATATTAAGCCCAG
>NW_015634463.1:883317-883869 GCF_001515625.1 Sinocyclocheilus rhinocerous
TGTCAGGGTCTGGCGTCTGGTGTTCTCCCTCTCACCACCAGAGGTCGCCACTTCCCATTCTCCCGGACTCCGTTACCTTGACACCATACACCTGTTCACTCATTACACTAAATTCCCCAAACTCCACACACCTGTTCAGTCACTCACTCATCACACTCACCCTCAGCTGTGCCCCGTTGTCACTGACCATATCTTCACCTCTCACTCACCGACATCAGCGGTGGATCCTCCACGCTGCGTCTCAGCCCGGGATGTTCAGAGACTGACCCCCCGAACCCGGAAGTGGCCGACACGACCTGAGGAGGTTCTGGGACGGCAGCCCAGACTGGGAGGGGGCCACCCTCCAGCAGTTCCACCTCCCGTAAATAGATGATGTGGTCGACCATCTCCCAATAGGACCACGTCTCTAGCTCCCCCAGCTCCTCCCAGTTATTATTATTATTATTATTATTATTTTGTTCGTATTTCGATTTATTGTTAAATCAAACTTCACTCATTCAAATAAAGAAATATTAAGCCCAGTTTTGATCTGATCATAGCCTAAAGGAGTCA
>NW_015634463.1:884720-897036 GCF_001515625.1 Sinocyclocheilus rhinocerous
AATAAACATGCCGCTACAATTAAAACCATTACATTAAAATACATTTAAAACAGTGTATTTCAATAATTTCAGCAGCGTGCAGATCCTGGTTTATTTCAGACTGTGGCGACAGCAGCGCGGGCAGTCGCTTAGCTCGCTTACATAATGTACCATATATATCTATAATAACGGGAAAACATGTCATTTTTATAACATAATATGTCGTTATTACGAGAAAAAATGTCGTTTTAACGAGAAAAAATATCTTCTTATTACGAGAAAAGATGTCGTTTTAACGAGAAAAGATGTCGTTAAAACGAGAAAAGATGTTGTTTTAACGAGAAAAGATGTCGTTTTAACGAGAAAAGATGTCGTTAAAACGACATAACATCTTGTTATTACGACATAATTGAGTGGAAAAAATAATATGTGTGTGGCAGCAATGCGTCACCATACATTTATAATACAATTCATCACTTTGTTGTTTAAAAAAAAATACTGAAAAATACTGAAATGCAGGTTTTTAAGTGTTTTTTAAGATGCCAGTATCTCGCTGTTCAATTAGGTAGGAGCTGTACTAGCATGACTAAAAATTACTGCCTAAATGTGTTATACAAGTGAACTTCGATTCCTTTTCACACTAATTATGATTACAGAGGCAGATTAACAAATACTTATTAAGACTTATTTCTGCACAGTTACTTGTACGATATGTTATGAATAATGCATTTTGATGTTTGCATCACATAACCAGCTCGATATGCCTTGTCTAATGTAGTAAACTTGCTCAGTAGCTCACCTGGTACAGTGCTGCACTTGAAGTTTAGAGCACTCAGGTACGAGTAATGATAAAACAGCTCAAAGACTTGTAGAAATGAGCTAACATGGCTGGCTGCTTCAGCAAATGCATTTTTATCTCACGTTTGCTTTGTTAACACTATCATTTTAGGGTAGGGTTTAGTGTAGGTGGTACGTTATTTTTAACATTAACCTTTTAGTGCCACTCACTGGACATTTCATTACCAAACTGCCACAATACCAATGATTCCAACATTTTAAATGTTACCAGATACACATTCAACTGTTTCAGATAAAACAGAGTGCTCTATTAGTGCTACCCACTGGACATTGCACTTTGAAAGTGTTGTGAAATGTGCAAGAAGCTAATGTTATTTTGCAGAAATGTCGCCACAGCCATGTTTTTCTAGTGGGCCGGAGTTGGTTAAAAAAACTTTAATTTAGTTAAACCATGTGCTGATTCAGAAAAAAAGGATGCATAGAATGTTTGAAAACCTATAACTATAACTATATAACTATAACTTAAAACTGAACTTTTTAAACCTTAGAACTGGTAACTATGATGCACACAAATGCTGCCTACGCAGTTCACAAGGTTGTGAGAACAAACACTACTGACAAATGCTATCGATCAACTGATTGTCAGGAGCCTGAAGCCAAAGCTGGCCTCCCATACTGAGAGCTATCCATTCAGCCTTGACCACCTGTCCTTCATCACCGACAACAGAATGATCAATGTAACAAAGTCTAAAAAAAGGTGAGTTTCTCTTTCGGATCTGTCTTTGCAAGAGTTATAATGAGGGTCCAAGTTTCCTCTTCTTTCATATTAGTACTTTCATACACTAATCAAAAAGCCTGTCTGTCCATTAATGACTTTCCAAAGTTTCTCTGCTTCAATTAACTTTCCTGCCTCCGAAGATTTTGTGGAGTGTAATTGGTCTTAGCTCAACTGCCTTTCAGCATTCATCAAATAAAATAGCGAGATGAAAATCATTTATGGAAATCCGCAGCATGCTTTTAGCTGTCAAACCCAACTTTTCCTCCTCGTGCACGTTTGTTAAGTGAAAATGTCACAGTACATCTTACTAGATCGTTTCAGCACGGTAGCCGAGCTCTCAGTGGAGAGGAAACTTTCAAACATTATGTCTCCAGATAGAGAGGCAGCTCCAGCTGTAGTCTGGAGAGCTGGGCACTTTTGCAGAAGAACATCGCTGACAGACTGTCTGTGTCAGATAGCTGCCGAATGGCCCTGGCTGAGCGTGCGGCTCACTGGGGGCTGTCACTCCTTCCCCGCTCCTCCATGACATGTTTCTCCTGTTCCTCCGGGACGGCCAACCAACAGCTCTGCAAGACCACACAGCAGGATTAAACACATTGTTTGTCGTATCACAGAGGCTTTGAAATCCAATAAAAGAGCTGTTTAATTGTAGCTTCCTTTCACTGCAAGTCCATTTGCTCATGCATGTTAACTTGAATGAGATGTTATGCCCAGTTATGCTACACAAATTGCCAGGATTTTACACTATTTAACAGTGATTTCTTACAATAAAATACTATATTCAGATTTTTACTAAATGAAAATGAGAAATTTTGCCTGCTAGGAACTTACATTACAAAAAGTGGTAAAAGGTCATTCTTACCATAAAGTTACAGTAAAATCAAAATTAACAGATGCTATTTATGTTATTTTTTATATTCATTTATTTATTTGGACTATTGCACTGTTTATTATAAATTACTTATGTGTGCACAAAGCAATTAGCAAACCTCAATAACGCAACTATTCAGTCAATTCCTTACTGACAAAACAAATTAATGCCTTACATTTTTTTCTTCTTATTCGTTTTGCTTGGATGTAGGTCACGAAATGGAAGAAAAGATGATCACAATTTCAGTTGTATGCCAAGTTTAAGATGCAATTTCCACCTGATCTAATACTTAAAAATTATTTTGTTGGTGTATAATGTAGTCAGTATTTCATTTATGAATTTTCTCCCAGTCAGTATGACAATAATAGTGTTCCAGAAAACGCTCCGGTTACTATCGTAACCTCGGTTCCCTGAGAGCGGGAACGAGACATCACGGAGATATTTCTCCGTTATGGGAACTCCTTCCCTTCCAACCTTTCCTGAAGTCCTATTGGCTCCCGCCAGTCCAAATGACTGGCCAATTGATGCGAAGTATGCAAATCGCATGCAAATACTGACGAGCTCGAGAGGCAGTATCAGCCAGTTCGGGGCGATGAGTATCACCGAAGCCCCCTCCTCCCTGATCTTGCATAACACCAGTGGCAATATCTTGATTGGAGGAAACGCATACAGCCTGGCTGCTGGCCAGTGCGATGTCAGAGCGTCCCCTTCCAGCGGGGAGTGAGACAAGGAGAAGAACAGCGGGCAGTGCGAATTCTCGCTCGTGGCGAACAGATCCACCTCCGCTCTCCCGTAGCGGGTCCAAATCATCCGCACCGACTCGGGGTTCAACCTCCACTCTCCTTGAGGAATCCCCTTCCTCGAAAGCATGTCCGCCCCGTGGTTCAGAAGGGAAGGAGTTCCCATAACGGAGAAATATCTCCATGGTGTCTCGTGAAAGCTCGAGAGGGAACAACACTGTTACATAGTAAAAAAATAAAATAAAAAATTAATAATAATAAAAATTTAAATTAAAAAAATAAATCTGAAAATTGCAAAACAAGTAATTAAAAGTTACAACAAATTAAAAGTCACAAAAAAGCATTATTATAATAGTGATTTTATTTTTTTTCTGGTGATTCTACAGCAGTATAGAACACACTATAAATTCACACTAATAAGGAAGCTTTGTTGTGTGAAGATGCACTGAATTGATATGTTTCAGTAAATGGATACATTTGCTATGGAATCCTGATAAAGGTCTAAAGATTTTAATGCTTTAATTAGCACTGTCAATATATACTGCAATGACTCCACTCCTGTCTCCAAGAAAACTGCTCTACTGAACAATACAACTTAAAATCAGTACTAATCAGTCCGTCTTTATAAAAATGAGCATATTAAACTTGACGGCAACATGCTGTTGTACGGGGATCAGCAATTAATTTCAAGTAGGTTTTTAGAATTATGATTTTTTTTTTTCCCAAAATGTCACCATGACACCTATGGCATTTCTTGGATGGAAATGGCCAGCGTGGAGTGAAGCACTGTGAGTTAGTAGTTGTGTGTCATGGTTGCTGGAATACGGATACGGGAGGGTGATGAAAGTCGTTACAGACTCATTCGTAGCCTTTTTTCTCCTTTTGGTGCATGACTTAATAGAGCTCTCTCAATCACCCATGCACAATGCAAAGATTTCTGTGCAAAACTATCTTCCCTCGCTTTGAAAATAATTCCTACCTTCAACAGTGAAGCACTGCTGTTAGCGAAATGGAGATAGACTGTTGTTGTAAATATCTTTCAAGTCGGGTATTAGAAACTGATTGAAGACTGACAGTACAAGCTCTTGAACAGTAATCCATTTTATTTTCAGTGACACTCTCCATCTGCACGCTAAAATGAAATGGGGTGGGAAGATAAGGGAAGCATGCATCAGGTTGACTGGGTAGAGACTACTTTAAAAGGCCAGAATGATAAATTAAACAAGGGGTCAGAATTAGATGGGCAATCCAGTACTGGGCTGTTGTTTGCCGGGCACTACAATATGGTTCTGGAAATAAAATCACATTGATAAATTTTATTTAATAAATATGTCCTATTTTTAGCAAAACATTTGGGCTTATGAGTTCTGACATCAGACCATAATATATGAAAAAAATATATTTAAAAAATGTGTTTATTTCCCAAATCCCAGATAGAATTTACACATACATCCACAATCCTAAAGTGGGATCCACTAATTATAGAAGTTACCATGGATACAGGACTTGCTGCAGCAATCTCAGAGGTTTCTACAGGCTAGTTAATGTTAGTGTAGCAAGTGGCCCAGTGTAGAGACTACACCACCCTGAAATACCGGGGAAAATAACTCAAATAAGGGCACGCAAATACGCTCCACATGAAAAAAAAAGAGCAAGAGGCGTGAATCTCCGTACAAACAATCTTTTATTAAGGCTAAAAAAAAATTGGCTATTGATATTAATTTAAAACCCACAGCCGGCACACCAATGTCATAGGTCTAATGTTGAAGTGATAGTTCACCAAAAATGGAACTTCTGCCATCATTTACTCTCCTTCGTGTTGTTCCAGTCCTGTATAACTTTCTTTCTTCTGTGCAACATAAAAGAAAATATTTAGAGAAATGTCTCTGTGTCACCAAAACGGTTTCTTCAAAATATCTTATTTTCTGTTCCACAGAAGGAAAAAACAAGTCATGCAGGTTTGGAACGACAGGAGGGTGAGTAAATGATGACAGAAGTTTCTTTTTTAGGTAAACTTTCCCTTTTAACCAGATACCTGGGCTGCCCAGGCAATCATTTCTCAGGCTGTCCAATTACCAAAATCATTCCGGTGGACTGAAACATTCGCTCCCTAAAAATTCCCCAAATATTTTGAGCTTCTTGAGCTGGCATTCTGTCTTGACAACTTGATAACTCAATTCATACAATCATATGATATCATTCAACTTGCACTGTTTTTACATTCTAACTTACTGATTCACAACATAGAGAACTAGTGAGTGGAATAAAACACAACATTAGGTTTAGACATGTTGTAGCATAAAAAGTTCTTTTTAAATTCTCTTTAATTTCGTTTTCAAAGACAAGCCTGTGGTGAAAAGGAATAAGGAAAAAGTACTTATGGGAAAAAGTTTATGGCCAATTCACATTGAAAGGAGACAAGACATCTGAGCAAAATTGTGTACATCTGGGAAACATCTGGACTCCAGAAAATTCAAATTATATTCATATTATCAACCATTGGATATGGTAAGAGTGAGATATGATTTCATAACACATTGTTTTGTATGGGCTAATGCCACAATGATTTAATTTCATTACTCTCTTCCCTACTAAAATAGAAAAGGTGATTGAGCACCTAATTATCACCTCAACTTGATTTCCCTCAATTAAAGTGAAATAAACATCTCTCACTGCTGTATGTTTGGCTTTATCGGCTCACAGCTCGATAAGAGACGGGCACATTGTCACAGAGGGTGGCCGGAGCCTAAACCTTGCTGTTTTATCACATGGCCACCATCCAACTCAAAAAGAACACTAGTGTACAACAATTTTGCAGAACATATTGCACAATATAGCCAATAAAAACGCTGAAGACATTTGGGAGTGTTTGGGTCTCTGTGCATCAGGTTGCAGAGCTAGCTAAGTAGATAACCCTGTATTCACAAGGGAGACAAGGGCATCTTAACTGCCTGTTTAACAAAACTGAGGCATGTGGTCCCTGTGATAGAATTTAAGGGATAGGATTCGCTTTTCTCTTTTATCTGTTGTGATGAGTTGTGTTTAAAGGGAGAGAGAGTGGGCAGAGAGAGCAAAGCTTTCTAGTCTACGAATTGGGTGAGATCCACGCAATGATTCATGCTCATTGTCCAGTCTAAATGTGCGAGACTCCCTAATTAAAGTGCTGCATGCTTCCAAATCCAACAGGTCAACAGTCTCTCAGATCTCGCTGGAGCAAATCAGAGACAAAACACTGTTTGCAAATTACAGCCCTTCTTTATAGCCTAAAACAAGTTTAGAAACAAAGACTTAAAAAAAAAATCAATTGTTTCACACATCACGAGTTGGCAGCACATAAACGGTGTGTATCTTTCGGCACCCATATTAACAAGTGCACATAGTACAAGTACAAAAGAAAAATGTTATTGATGTGTCGCTGATGTGATTTGGGCTCTGTATACATTTTGCTTTGTTGAAAGTAATCATACCACTTAAGACCCCAGTTTCACAGACAAGGCTTAAAACTATTCTCAGATTAAAATGCATGTCTGGACTATTTTAACTGAAAGAAACTTGCACTGACATCATAAAATATGTCAGTGTTATTGATTTGTCTCAAGATGTCTCAAGATGCTCACAAGATGCTCATAACCAGTAATGTTTTTTTTTCCTTCTAAGGTACATTTATAAAAGATACTTAAATGTCCTAATTGAACTGTGGCCCAATTTTAGCTTAACCTAAGCCCTATCTGTGAAACCAGGCAAAGAAGTCTTTGATTAAACCACCAAAGTTGTATGGATTGATTCTTTTACTAAGCCTTTATGTCCTTTTTGGAGCTTGAAACTTTTGGAACGGATTGATGAAAACAGTTGAAACATTCTTCAAAATGTCTTCTATGATGAGGACTGTTTTTTATGGTGTACTATCCCTTTAATCCACCTAAATTCTGGCAGATTTACTGAATAGAAAGCATTTATGTGTGTTACTGTATGAATGATGTAACTTGCTGAAATAAATACATGCTTTCATGTGGGGTTTGAAATGAAAAAAGAAATGCACTTAACTGTACTGAATGTGCACCTGTAGTGTACTTCAAATCTTAAAAGTATATTTTTAAAACATCATACTTACAAATAATATAATGAAATAAAGGGCTACTTATGTGTACTTAAAGAGAGCACACTTTCAGGAGTATGTTTCGCTCTTGTATATATATATATTTACAAAGGGCAATTTTAATAATGTCATATTAAAAGTTAAAAATTGCAATTTCATAAATGTGTAATTACAAATTAATGTAAATACATGACATACAAGTTTCAATATAAAAGACATTAATGTTTACTTTAGTTTCAAGTCAGTACACTTGGCAGTACACTTTAAGCATTTTTTCAAAGACAATATAAGTAATTATGCAATAATAGTACAAGTTGTACTTCAGTCCTACTTTAGTGGGTCAAAACAAGTACTGCTTCAGCTAAATGCATTTAATTAGACCTTGTACCTTTTTTGTAATAAGAATTCAGATCTGGAAGTATTATATTGTTGATCTTGTGTGTTTTTTTTTTTTTTTAAGAAATTTATACTATGTACATACATACATTGATTTGTGGAGTCTGATTTATATATTTAAGTATTTTTTTCCCTCTCTTTTATACATGATTATATTGTGTTTGATTTAATTTGATATGTAATCGTCGAACTTCCTCTCTACTGTTTGTCCTGTGTAGAACGACCAGGTGATTGTTATTTGACTAATTAATTATAGCCATGATGAAATAAAGGCTTTTTAAAACTTTTTGAATAAGATTCGAGTGCCTTGGACTACTATTATTCTTACGAGTTGAATCATCCCTTGCACCCAAAGAGCACCAAGACTAGAAACCCAATACCCCGTGCAGCACTTCTTTTGCATTCTTTGTTTTGAGTAACATTACATTCAGTTTACAATTAAGTTAATTTACAATATTCTTTTAAATTATATTATTTCCATAATAAGTACTCTTTTTTTAAAGCATGCTGAGGCGTACTTCCTTTTCACTAGGGTAATTATATCTAGATAATTTCAGCAGTTTAAAGCTGCATAGCTTTCTAAATTAATTAACATTTATTTGTAAATATTGTCCTCCTATTGAATATATATATATATATATATATATATATATATTTGTATAGAGTGACAAAAATGTGTGAAAATATGCAGATGTTGCAGCTATGCTGCTTTTTTGCTTTCACATACAGATGCAGGATGTGAAACAGATTTAAGACTTGACAAGTGAGCCACTAAATTAAAGAACTGTATGAAACTGAGACCCTGATGGACATGACTATCAGCTCCTCAGTCAGGGTCCAGTTAAAGGAGGTTTAGTAACAGGTTCCACTGTTCTGAATCCAAATCTCCTGCCTGTCAATTGCAATCTCTGACATCATTTAAAATAGTATATTTAAAATTATAAATCACACTAACAGTACTTCATCAAATTGGATTGTGTTGAGGAACAATTTGCACAGAGCTCTAAGTTCAGATATACAAAGTTCATAACCAAAATTAATTGCAGTCACTGCCATTGAAAAATAATCCATATATCCAGCTTGACTTTGAAGATTTTCCCTATTATTTTAACAAGCACAACAATATATTGTTCCTTAAAAGACTTTATTTGGTTCTCTTTAGCTTTTACAACCACTTGTCCATCATGTTTATAAGTGTCATATGAATTGTATTGTTCTATATGGCTGTCTATCATATTTGTAACTGCATGCTTCCCCTGTTTGGTCATTCATTATGGCTTCTTTCCACTCAGCATTCCTGAAACGTGATAGGAAATTGATTCACATGTTTAGACCTTCAAATGAACAGTTAAGAGATTAAAGCATATATACAGTATATGTTAAGTCTCTGATGTGAATTTTGTCTAGGGATTGAAAGAGGTAACATTAAATTGACATATTAAAGAAAAAAGCCAGGGAAATGAGTGGCAATGGAACACATGACGCGAAACTGCACTACAAGAAAGATGTATTGCCCCCAAGGAACAGCAAGTTAAACAAACAAGACAAAGGAAAAGAAGGGAAGTTAAAGTGGTGCTTAAATCATAAAATAAAAGAAAAGAAAAATCACACTAACTAACTAAATCCCAAAACTCCTAAACTATTAAAGAAAGGAAAGTAAAAGTCTTCAACGCAAAAGCGTCATGAACTACACTGAATATACAAAAACAAAACATACAAGAAAAGTGCACACAACTAAACTAGTGTGTCTAATACATCCAAGATCCCTACGTGCAGGTATGTAGGCCACGTGACTTACTAAACTCTTCCACTCCTTCCTTGTCTTCCAAACCAGCGGCGAGCTGACAAAGACATCAGATCACACAGCAGCATAGCCAGCCGTTATAACCCAAGAGCGTAACACAAACACATTCCATGAGTGCACACAACAGTCACAATACAAAACGTCACACACCCTTCTTCCCGCTGATGTTCTCCTTTTAAACCTCTCGGATGAGAGCGTGATTGACGGAGGAAAAGTGTTGTCATAATTAATGATGAATGACAGCAAAGATAGCAAATAGAATCCAAGGAAGGCAGTACCTAAGAGCATGAGAGTGAGAACAGAGAAGAGACAAAAATAAATAACATATGTACAGCACAAAAGGTCGCAGACCGTAACAATCCCCCACTTAAAATTAAACTTTTGTAAAAAAAAAAAAAGTTTATACTCTAGAAAGAGCGTCCGCAAACACATTATCAGCACCCTTTTTATGTCTAATCTCAATATTATAACACTGGAGCAATGAAGACCACCGAGTCAATCTTGATGATTTTGATTGTACATTTTAGACAGAAACACTAACGGACTGTGATCGGAGTACACAACAACTGGAAGTATGCTAGAGCCAACATAAACTTCAAAGTGTTGTAAAGCAAGTATTAAAGCTAGAGTTTCTTTCTTGACCGTAGAATAGTTTAACTGGTTTTTGTTAAACTTTCGCGAAAAATAACTCACTGGATGAGCTATTCCTTTTTCATCTTCCTGCAGAAGAACAGCTCCAGCTCCAACATTACTAGCATCCACTTCAAGCTGAAAAGAACGTTCATAGTTAGGAGCATGGGAAACAGGTGAATTGCACAAAAGCTTTCACACTTTCGAACGTATACTGACACTCAGCATTCCACACAAAAGATTTCGAAGGGCTTAACAAAGAAGTGAGAGGACTAACCACAGATGAAAAATTCCTACAAAAACTTCGATAGTATCCAACCATTCAAGTGTATCCAACCAAGTTCTCGTCGAGTATTAGGAACAGGGAAATCTGAAATAGCCATCACTTTAGCTTTGACTGGACGAACTTGACCGTGCCCCACCTCTTTTCCAAGATAGTTTACTGTCGCTTGACCAAATTCACACTTGGCTAAATTAAGTGTTAATAAGGCTTTTGCCAAGCGCTCAAATACCATTCGAAGTGACTTAATATTTTCACTCCAATCTTTGGAATAAACCACCAAATCATCCAAATAGGCACTACAATTTGGCGCATTAGTTAAAATCATATTAACAAGCCTTTGAAACGTGGCCGGTGTGTTTCTGAGCCCAAAAGCCATCGCAGTGTACTGCAGAAATGAATCGGGAGTAACGAAAACTGCGATTTCAGAAGCTTTAGAAGTAAGCGGGACTTGCCAATAGCCTTTTAGCATGTCTAACTTACTTACACAACTTAACTACACATTAACTACACAATCTTCCATTCAAGGAAGTGGATAGCTGTCAGGCACAGTGACTGCATTCACTTTCCCAAAATCAGTGCAGAATCTAAAAGAACCATCCGGTTTTGGAACTAAAATGCATGGTGAACTCCAAGGACTACAGCTTGGGTTTGCGAGACCATTTTCCAATAAATAGTCAACTTCCTGACGCATTACCGAATGCTTCACATGATTAACTCTGTACGCATGTTGTTTAATCGGTCGAGCATCTTTAACATCAATGTCATGGTGCAAAACATTTGTCAATGTTGGCACATCCTTAAACAAGCATTCAAAATCTGAAACAAGCTGAATAAGATAATTTTTCTGGTTTTCATTCAAGTTTTTAAAATACGAGCTAAGATCTTTTAAAATTTCAGAATTCGTCAATCTCACAGTAGCTTTAGGAATATTTCTAAAAATTACTCCATCATCTTCAGATCATCATTTACGTAAATCAGTTACAGGCATCATCTCTGTCATGGCTGCAACTGAAATAACTGGAGATTCGACAGCTTTAACAGCGTTTGTCTCAGGTTGAACTCTAACATGATCAAATTTCAACATGTTCACATGACAGATATGCATCTTCCATTTTCTGTCAGGAGTACAGATCACATAGTTTATTTCGTTAATTTTCTCTTTCACCTCATAAGGACCAAAGAAACGAGCAGAAAGTGAAGATCTGGGGACTGGTAAAAATACGAGAACAGAGTCTCCAGGCATAAAAGAGCGCGTAACAGCCTTTCTGTCAAAGTTACATTTCATTCCTTGTTGTGCATTAGCGAGAGATTCTTTAGCTAACGAACAAACTTTATTCAAGTGTTCTCGGAATTTTGTCACGTAGTTCAGTAAATTTGTTTTTGCACTGACATCATTTTCCAAAATTTTGTCTTTCAAAACCTTCAAAGGACCACATACCTGGTGCCCAAATACCAGTTCAGCAGGGCTGAATCCAAGAGATTCCAGCACACTTTCTCTTACAGCAAACATCAACAAAGGTATTCCCTCATCCCAATCATTACTTGTCTCTAGACAGTACTTTCGCATCATAGATTTCAGTGTCTGGTGAAATCTTTCCAGTACACCTTGACTCTCCGTATGATGGACTCTAGACGTGCGATGGGTAATCGATAGGGGTTTTCATTACCTGCTTAAATACATTGGCCATAAAATTTGTACCTTGGTCACTTTGCACAATTTTAGGCAAACCAAATGTCGAGAAAAATCTCACAAGTGCTTTCACAATGCTCGGTGCCGTAATTTTTCTTAGAGCAATCGCCTCTGGAAACCTAGTAGATAAGCACATTACAGTTAGTAAAAATTGATTACCACTTTTCGTTTTTGGCAAAGGGCCAACAAAGTCTACTAATATGTGTTCAAACAGATCTCCTAGCACAGGGATTGGTTTCAGTGGAACAGGT
>NW_015634463.1:897505-903907 GCF_001515625.1 Sinocyclocheilus rhinocerous
CCAAATACCAGTTCAGCAGGGCTGAATCCAAGAGATTCCTGCACACTTTCTCTTACAGTGAACATCAACAAAGGTATTCCCTCATCCCAATCATTACCAGTCTCTAGACAGTACTTTCGCATCATAGATTTCAGTGTCTGGTGAAATCTTTCCAGCACACCTTGACTCTCCGTATGATGGACTCTAGACGTGCGATGGGTAATCGATAGGGGTTTTCATTACCTGCTTAAATACATTGGACATAAAATTTGTACCTTGGTCACTTTGCACAATTTTAGGCAAACCAAATGTCGAGAAAAATCTCACAAGTGCTTTCACAATGCTCGGTGTCGTAATTTTTCTTAGAGGAATCGCCTCTGGAAACCTAGTAGATAAGCACATCACAGTAAGTAAAAATTGATTACCACTTTTCGTTTTTGGCAAAGGGCCAACAAAGTCTACTAATATGTGTTCAAACAGATCTCCTAGCACAGGGATTGGTTTCAGTGGAACAGGTTGAATAACCTGGTTTGGTTCTCCCACAACTTGACATGTGTGACAAGAAAGACAATAGAAAACTACATCCTTTTTCAGTCCTGGCCAAAAAAAATGCTTTAAGATCCGACTATAAGTTTTCCTAACTCCAAGATGTCCTGAAAGTGGATAATCATGCGCTAAACATAGCACATGTGGTCGATATAGTACAGGAACCACAATCTGATAAGAAACATCCCAATCAGAATCTTGCTTTGGTGATGCACACCATTTTCGAAGCAACAATAAATAAAATAAGCATTCTGCTTACTCTTAGCCAGATCAGAAGAGACAAACAGGTTGAATAACCTGGTTTGGTTTTCCCACAACTTGACATGTGTGACAAGAAAGACAATAGAAAACTACATCCCTTTTCAGTCCTGGCCAAAAAAAATGCTTTAAGATCCGACTATAAGTTTTCCTAACTCCAAGATGTCCTGAAAGTGGATAATCATGCGCTAAACATAGCACATGTGGTCGATATAGTACAGGAACCACAATCTGATAAGAAACATCCCAATCAGAATCTTGCTTTGGTGATGCACACCATTTTCGAAGCAACAATAAATAAAATAAGCATTCTGCTTACTCTTAGCCAGATCAGAAGAGACAACTGAGTTAAAAGGGGTGGTGAGAGTTTCATCCTCTTTTTGTGCAGAAAAGAGTTTCTCTCATGACACTTTTAAAATCAGCGAGTCTGAATCAGTCAGCATTTCTTGAAATTGTTCAATTTTCTTTTGTTTAAGAACTTCAAAATCAAGTTCTTTCTCTCCATTAACTACAGCAGGAAAGAATGAGTCGTTCAACTCCACCTCTTTCAAGTTTTGCAACTGCGCACGTGTAACCGCGCACATGGGAAAGACATGAGGGTAAGTTTCACCAACCTCATTTGTCACACAAACTTCTGGTTTGTCCAAAACCTCCAACAAGGGCATAACTTTCCCTCCAGCCAAGTCATTTCCCAATATGAAATATACCCCTTTCACAGGAAGCAAAGAGCAAACTGCAACTCGAACAAACCCAGTACACAAGTCACTTTGCCAATGCACATTATGCAAAGGCACTTTTACACATCCCATCTCAATACCTTGTACAATTACACTGGAGCTACATGAAGTTTCATCAGAAAACTGCAACTTATTCTCCACCACAAAAGATTGCATCAAGCCAGTATCCCGAAGCATCGTAATTTCTCTTTGCTCATCAGCATCCGGTCCCTGTCATTCCTCCCGCTCGCCACCAGAAGTCTCCATCACCTTTTCATACCAGACTCCATTTCCCATTATCCCATACCTAGGAACTGATTACAGACTCACCTGTTTTCCATCAGGAGGATTTAAGTCGCACGCTTACATACACACAGTGCGAAGTATTGTTTTCTGTAGCCACAATTCTAAGCGCTTCCTTGTTTTGCCTTGCATTGCCTGTGTCTTGACCTTGGCCTTTTTTTCCTTGTATTTCTGATCGTTTGCTGTCTGCCCTGACCTTTACAATTTTTTGGAATACTCTTTTGCCTTGCCCCTATTGATGTCGCTCACTGGTGTTTGACCCTGCCTGTGTTGACTACGCTCTTTTACAATAAAGCCTTTATTTTTCCCTTGTGGGGAAGTCGTGGCCTTATGGTTAGAGAGTCGGACTCGTAACCCAAAGGTTGCGGGTTCGAGTCTCGTACCGGCAGGGATTGTAGGCTGCTCCGGGCGTGTGTTCACGGTGTGTGTGGGTTCACTGCTGTGTGTGTGCACTTTGGATGGGATAAATGCAGAGCACTAATTCCGAGTATGGGTCACCATACTTGGCCACATGTCACGTCACTTTTCACTTTCACTAATACATGTGTTACTGTTAAAACTAAACTAAACTGAAACTAAACTAAAACAATTAAAAAATGTTTTTGTTGAAATAAAATATATATTAGATGAAAAAACTTAAATGAAATAGAAATTTAAAATGGCATAAAATTAGAGAAATTAAATTAAATAAGTACTAAAAAATTACTACAACTGAAATAAAAATGAAGAATATAAATAAAAAATATAAAAAACAAAAATTACAAAACATTTAAAAATTACTTAACTCAAAATTTAATTAAAAACTGACATTATAAAAAGAAAGCAAAATTAATAAATACTACACCAGTATATAAATAATACTGAAATAACACTGGTTTGATCTTACCCAAGACTACCACTGGTGCCTCCAAAAAAGACTGTATGATGCCCCTGACAACAAATGCGCAAGCTTCATTTGGATTGAAGGGCAAGCTATAGAGATTTTTGTACATTCATCAAAATCTCAACTCATCTGAAGCGCACAGACAGCATCACTTCAGAGAGATCTTCTCAACACCTCCCAATTAAAAAAAATAACGTCCACAGATCTCTGAGCTTCTACTTCCTTCAACACAGCCATCAATATTTATCACTTTGTCTATAAACATTACATCATATGACAGCAGTTCTTGGACATGTAACAGATGCTATATGTTGGCAGATCTTATCCTCATAATAGCTTCTACAACAAGTTAAAGGGATAGTTTACTGAAAATTAAAAATTCTTTTAAGATTTACTCATCCTCAAGTCATACAAATCTGCATGAATTTATGTATTCTGTGGAACATAAAAGGAGATATTCTGAGAAATGTTTAAGTGTTTGGTTATTAAAATTAAATTTGAAGTGTCCAAAAGTGTCTGATTGATTTTTGGGGCCACTGTATACAGTTTCAGACAACTTATATCACTATGCGAAGTATAATGGTTTACGATTATGTTAAACTTTTTATTATTACAGATACTCAGTTGAGCATATAAAACTGATGGGCAAGAGTCAACCCACGGTGTGTTATCTGGCTCATATAACAGCATACCAACTTGAGCTTTTTGGAATGTGGCAATGCTGTGGGAATATTTCATTGTCTCTGTTTATGACGATCATCTGGTCTCCAGCCGTGTATCTAAACCACAACATATGAGTAATAGCACCATCATTACCCAAACAATGGGTGAGAATGAGCCCAGCCATGAATGTCTTTACAGCCACGCTCTGACAAATATGGATCTGCGCCCACCACTTTCAAACTGGTTATTGAAGCGCCTGCCGACCTCTCTGTTCACTTGATGTCACCTTTTAACGATGACAGATTTTCAGCTGTTGGTCTCGGCATTGTGCGCATCCAGGAACATGCTTACCTGGTTTGATCGAATGACACCTGCCTGAGATCTCAAAGGAGGCCGAACAGAGAGGTGTTTGACACATGAGCAATTTGCAGGCACTGAAGTCAATTGGAAAATTATGACGTGCCGGCTTCTGCAGTGAGCACATATGCTGTCAACATCCAAGTTCTATCATGGCAGCTGGCACGAGGACACATTGCCCTCCACTGTCTTTCAAGCAGAGCTATAGGAACCATCAGAAAACTGAGGGTACACGTTATGAAACTTATCTGCGTGGCTCATGAATATTAGCTGATGTGGGGCGGGGGCAGGGTAGAAGGTGGTTCACGTCAACCCACAGACTTAAAAAAACAACCCGTGGCAAAGGTATAAAAGTAGCCCAATTTTGGCAGGAAACCACAGACTTGGCAACACTGATCAATATATTAATAACATCATTTAACAAAATAAATCAGTGATGACTTGAGGTCAACATATTCATATAATGGTATGTTCATAAAAGATGTTTGTCTCAGTACAGCAACCACTTGGCAAAATCAGGACGAGTAGCTTGTTTAACGGTTGTTCACACAGGACATGTTCTTTGTTTCAGTTTGCATAGGTTTTTTATTGTTTATCTCTCCGTTTTAACATTTACTTGTTCATTTGCTTGGTCTTCGCACATAGACAAGTAAAACAAAACTCCTAAATTATAATGAACATATCCTAAAAGTACATGGAAAACGTTCCATCAGTTATAATAGTTGCTACGCCCCTCAACCCAACCACCTTATCCGCATAACTTCTTCCCAAAAGCATTTTTAGCCAACTATTGTTGCAAGTTCCGTTGTTACCAACATAGTTCAAAGATTCAGTGTTTCCCTGAACTATAATTCCAACAAACATTTGCAAAAAGCATTGCAAAGCTGTGTGGTTGGAACTACAGCTCTTGACCTCTGGTTAGAAGCATAGTTTCTTGTTAGCATGACATGTGGACTGGAGTTTGATCCAAGAGGGAATCTGCAATTAAGTCAGTGGAAAACAACGGATAAAGCAAAACAATGAAGAACAAAAATAGCAAAGTAGTCCTCAGATGGCATGTTCATTCTTTGATGTTCATTCATAAGTTACTATTCCAACACCTGCGTGACGTCAATAACGCAAGTGAGTTCACTGCGTTTCTAACGACAGGATGTGTAATAAAGTTACCAAGGCTTCAGGAAACAGTCATGCCTAGTTCATTTCTAAAAATGCAGCGAGTTACGTGGTATGGGAAACACACCCAGAAGTGATTACAAACATTGCATGTGATGACCTCATGCTCAGGGTTAATCTGGTTAATCTATGTTTGCCCATAGCTAAAGTGGAGGTGTCAAGCAAACCCAGCCCCGGGTGACCTTGCAACAGGCTTAGCTTACCTGAGAGAGGTCAGCACTGGAAGACCAGTCTTCACTCTCCACATGGCTTTCAAAGTGGATTTAGACCTGGAACAGCAGACTCAAATAGACATGAAAACAAGTGCAGGCCTGGGGTGATCCTGCTGTCTACTGCAGTGTTCTGGCAGGAGAGTGAATGCACTTGTGTGCTTGCATGGTAGAGGGCAATCGTTAATATGCATGGTAAATGTAAACCATAGCCAGAACGGCTTCTGTCCTCAAGTCTGTCTGAATATAGCTGGGAAGTTCTGAAGCATTTATACCTGATTTCATTGTTTACTCAAAGACCTATAGCCTTGTTTTCATGACACAAAGACAACAGGAAAACACTTTGAAAGGGTAAACTTCATCCAAAAATGAAAATGATGTCTTCATTTTCTCGCCCTCGTGTCGTTTCAAACCTGTATGACTTTCTTTCTTCTATGGAACACAAAAGAAGATATTTTTGAAAAATATGTCTGTCTTTTATTGTCAAAAAATTCAACAGGGTTGAATGTCATTGTGGACCCTACTAGTTTCCATTGCATGGGCAATTTCTTATTTCAAAATATCTTCCAAAGAAGAAAGTCATACGGTTTGGAATGACATGAGGGTGAGTAAATGATTACACAATTTATATTTGTGGTTGAACCATTCCCTTAACACTATAGAGCCCGCATAATCCTCTCTAAAGATTTCATCAGGATCAACAAAGATAAAAAATGACATCATGAATAAGAAATGATGAAGATGCTTAACCATTTCTTGGTGTGTTCCTGTTCAAATTGAGTTATTGGATACTGGCATGATTACAGCATAATTACATGCACAATCACGACTACCAAGGATTAGATTAACTAACCAAAGATTTAGCAATCAATGATCCCTGTCAATTATGTACATTATTGTCCATGCTTCATTTGACATGAAATTAATTTAGCACAAAAGTTGAGAGCAGCTTATCGTCTGGTGTTATGATTGCTAGTTAATGTCCATCGGCCCACAAAATTAGCTGCTTCTGAGGGGGTACATGCCCCCAGTTTGACTGGGCACCATGCCTTTGCTACGTCTCCACATTATTGGAAGTTGAACTGGACTGGATTGTGGACCTGGGCCTGTATTTATCAAGCCTCTGAAAATTACTCTCAAGAACGCTGCTAAGAATTGACTTAAGTATAAAAAAAATCTTGGCTCAAAGCTGCGCTTAAAAGTTAGTTATCAAGCATCTCAGTCGTAATTTAAGCGAAGTGTAGGACTAAATCTTAAGTGTCAGTCTTAGAGATGATTCACAACACTGCTGTGCCACAAATGGGATTTTGGATGA
>NW_015634463.1:903936-911102 GCF_001515625.1 Sinocyclocheilus rhinocerous
ACTGAATAGATTTCCTTATTTAAGAATATTCTCAGATAAATTCACATTGAATGGTTACATTTCTAATAGGAGTTTACATTTAACACACATTTGACAATAAAGAATTTTCAAAAGAATACATTATGGTAAGGAAACGAATCGTCATCACAACCTTCAATGTAGGGTTGTGCCGGTAGACACATAAAGCTGATCAATTAATTCAATCATTAATAAAAATTAAAAATACATTTGGAAATTGTATTAAATTCCAGTTTACGAGGTAAAATAACGTAAGTCATAAAAGGTCTGATTTTCTAATATTTTAAGAAATGTATTGACCTGAAAATATAAAGCAGTTAGTTTTATTGTAGAAAGCAATTCTCACTCTCATTTAAAACCGAATAGTGTTGTAAAGTTGATTTTGATCTGCATGTTTTGCAAATGTAACTGCATATTTTCATGTTACAATTGTTCCCCATTGCCTGCTATCATTGTAGTCTATTGCTGTAATAAACCAAAGAGATTGATTTTAAGGCTCTGTATCATTCGGCAAAAAGAGAGCATGCCTGTCTTCTGACAACACAGGGAGTCCAAAAACAGAAATGCTGTAATCATGAGTGGAGTCATTTACATCCCAGGGCTCTGAATCTATCAAGCATTCTAGCACATGATTGCTGTTGTGTTTATGCATTGCGGGCTTTGATAATCCGCTGTGCTGCCTGCAGGAAGGAAGAAGCAGCACAAATTAGTTGATTAGGAAAACCTCTGCACTGCTTTTCCAAGTGCGCCTCATCTCAGGGTGGAAACAGGTCTATCCAGGATGACATGCTCCTCCAAATCCACACAAACCACTCTTCAGATACATAGCAATGCTCGCAGAGTGGGAGATTTATCTGAAACAAAACTCAGTGCCATATTAAACATTGATATTTGTTTATTATATTTTTGGCCTTTTTTTATTGGATACGCCAGGGGGGGTCAAAGTTGGAATGGTTAGCATGATCCCATTAGCCCCTGCTGGTAGATATTGTAGCTACACCATCTACCTGCAAAAAGCATTATACATCAATGATGGCTATTAAAAAGGGCCAGTGACTATAAATATTTCTACAAGCAACATATAAAGTGCAGAAACTTCTTTATTATATAGTAGCTGTTTTACCAATACCTGATCCCTTTTAGATGTTCTTAAAAAGGGAAATGGCAGTGTTGTCATGGTTAGCATGATTTCATTAATTGACAGTAATGGCTCATTACTAACGGATCTATATGATGTTAATATCAAGTTTTGTTATGATATTGAATATAGAATTTTATAGAATTTAAAAAAAAAATAGTTAGGACTTAATGTGTGGTAACATTAGCAAAATTTTGGTGAAATTCTGTGGACAAAAAAAAGCCCATTGTGCAGCAACTTCACATAACCAACTGTGGTATTTTAGCCCTCAAACAAAACACCCGATCATGTGCATTCCTATTGAAATTACTGGATTTTGCCCCCGAAATTTCACTTAACAATGGTAAAAGTGTCCACAAATTTAGTCAGATCACCTAGATGAATAAATAAAGTTCAGAAGTTTTTAAATAACACCTATTTTGTGAGCGTTTAACTAATTAGCTGCTACACAAAAAAAAAAAAAAAAAAGCAACAATGCTTAATGGTAGCAGATAACTGCAGGAAAAAGCTCCCAAGATTGAAAGTTGATCGGTATTTCAACAAAATAAAGACAGGAGAATTTGCATCATCATTAAGAGAACACAGTGAGTACATCAACAATGGCAACAAACCCTGATAATGGCTTTGCGCTCCCAAACCACAGTTACAGGTGAAAGTGCAGTGCTGGCAGCAAACGAAAAACCATTTTGTGCAAGCAAAAAAAAAAAAAAAAAAAAAAAAAAAAAAAAAAAAAGCACAAAAAAAGTAATAATAATAGCACAGCATATGTTTTACCAGTGCCAGATTCACTTTTGGAAGGTTTTTAAAAGCGAGAAATGGTTAATCAGTGTTGTCATGATGTAATTTTCTTGCCACTGTAGAGTGATTAATCACACGATATTAACAGCTCAGGTGATTGACTCAAAAAGTTATGTTGTTTCATAAGCAAAATATGGCAGATTTCAAATTGTGCACTGCCATTGAGATGAATGGGAACGCTATCAGATTTCTGCAGGTATTATAGACATCCATGGTCAGAGCACAAGAGCACAGACAGAATACAAAACGCCAGCAGAGTGACGTATTCTCCCATCGGTCAGCTTGTTCAAAAACATTTGCGCTGTATGTCTAAAGCACTGACAAATATCGAATGGAGGGGAAATCCATTGGGAGACATCACACCCTGGCTCAGTGCTGATATCAAAAGACATCAATGTCGTTCGACATTTCTGTGGTTTTCTATCAGCCCGAAGTCATCCAGAGAATTTCATAGCATTTCCGATTAGTTCACGTGGGTGGTGGGGATGGGTCTGCAGTGCAGCACAATGAGGAAACCTGGCAGGGCTAGAGCTCTCCACAGCAGTCAATGATTTAGTGCTGTTCCAAACCCATCAGGCACTGCTGCCATGATGTACGAGCCTCCATTCATGTACCACCACGTGCCACTCAGAAAAACCTCGGCTTTTGCAATCCACACGGAGGCCCTTCTCGCAGCCAGGGTGAATGAATTACATGGTGAAATACGTTAATGGCACTTCAGCATGATGTATGCGTTCCAAAACCATCACCGGGTTGTTTTAGGGAACTTGAGGCAAAGCTGTAAACTATACTATTCTGAATTAATCTATTAGCCTCCATGCATTGCCGTCTGTCTGCACTTTACCCGAGCTCATTAAGCGCTAAGTGCGGGAAGCTCTTCATAACGGTAAGTTCCTTAAAGTCAGCCTCCTTAACTATACAAAAGAGTGGCAACATTAAAAGACATCTCAGACAAAACACTTCTGTAACAAAGTTTGTAGTCACGGGAAGAAGGAGGCGGGAACCGGCGGACATTTAACTAAACTTTATTAATAAAATAAACACAAAATAGCGCGACAGCCCCTCGCGGACGACTGTCGCGCACAAACGAAACCAAAACACAAAATAAAATCCAGGCCTGGTCCTCTCTCGTCCAACACGGTCGTCACTCCTCCCTTTTATCCTTCCGGAGCTCCTCCGTGAGACTCGAGACCGGTGAGTGGGTGCAGGTGTCCCTCATTAGCAATCACTCCACCGGCCTCGCTCCGTTCCCACGGCTCTCGGCCCCGCCCCCACTCGTCACAACTTCCCTTTAATGTCACTCTCTAAGGGCTTTGACGGATCCCCGGCCCAGACTAAGAGCCTCATCACTTTGTCCTTACGCAGACGGTTTAACAGCCGCGTGGCACGGTGGATCAATAGTTAAAAAATAGATAACTACATTCAGAGCCTGCCGTTCAAACACCCTCCTCTCAGTGCTCTGTACACATCTAACAAACCTGGCGCTATATACTTGTTAAAGCATTAGCCTGCCAACAACAATAACATGTAAGGTGTGAAAGCTATCCCAGGGCGATTGCCAAGGCACTCTGTGCAGAAAAGATGTCTTTTAGCACTGGGTAAGTGAATGATGGATGCTTCCTGAATAGAAAGATTTGAATATTACTTTAACGCACTTTGCCTTTTTGTTTTTTTCATTTTAACACAAAGAGGAACATATGCGACAACGTACGTGCTGAGAATCATCCATATGACTACATTCCGAAAATAAATCGTAAACCTCCTCTAAGTGTGAGATCATCTCAGATGTTCCTCTTTCAGATGTTTCTTATTTGCTAATAAAGAGGGTGTGTGGCAATGTAAACAACCGAGCAAAGAACAAGATGCATTTGAAGGAGTTTTGACAGGTTCTTTGGATTTTAACAGAAAGAGAGTACAGGTCAGAACAGTGTGGAGGAAAAATGTTGTTTGAGGTTTGCACATCTTTGTAGACTGTGGTTAAAAAGGAAGCTATTTTATAAAAGAACATCACACATGAGAGAATGCGGCTAAATGCATGCTGCGCAAACCACTCAGCTTTCACACAGAGTCCTAGTCGATCTCTGCAGGTTTCATTTGTAGATCTATCAACATTATTTCTTAAAGGAATATTGTATATTGGGTTCAATACAAGTTTTCTCAAACAACAGTATTTGTGGTATAATGTTGATTGCTACCATACAAATGTAATTTTAGCACGTCCCTCATTTTCTAAATAAATAAATAAAAGTGAAAATCAAGGTTGAGGTACTTACAATTGGAGTGAAAGATGTCAATTTTTAACACTTAAAACACTTACATTAATTTTATTTACTTGAGCTGTAAAGTTGTTCTTGTTATTCAGTTGTCAAATCTACAAATTTTACACAAGGTTAATAAGTGATTTTTTTCACACTTAAATCCTATTAACATGCATGTTGTTTGTGTCATGTGGCTGTTAGTCTGAAAACAGTAGTTTAATGTTTGCATATTGGCCTCATTCACTTCCATTGTATGTGCCTCACTGTAACCTAGATTTTTGCCTTTTCTTTAAAGAAAAGGAGGGATGGGTCAAAAATGAATTATTCCTTTAGAACTAAAATGTGCCATTTTTGACATTAAAATACTTTGTTCTCCCCAAACAGTGTAAAATTGTAGCTAGGGGTGGGCAATAAGGCAACAAAATATAACTATTTATTTTTTAAGGCTGGATCATAATCCAGAAATTTATCATTATTATTTTTCATGTTTTTTTCATGTTTTTAAGACTGTGTTGAAAGTTACTGAGCAGTACAGCCAAACTAATTCCCCATATTTTTAAAATATAGCCCTACAGGTTGACAGAACAAGAGAATAAAGAATGACAGACCATTTTGCTTAGTGATGCTATCAAAACAACTTACTTAGTTTGACCATCCTAACCAGTCCTGGCAGAACCAATGGCATAAGTTTTGTTGAAGAATGGCAGATGGAGGAAAGTTTCAGGAGAACCTGATTATTTTTTCTGCAATTCAGTTTGGTGATGCTGATTGTTCAGAAACTATATGCTTCACCTTTAAAGATTAAATTATCACTTAAGGTCATTTTGATAAACAACTCAACATAAGCTATATCTGCCAAATCACTAGAGAAAAAAAAAACATTGGAAATCATTTGACAAATCACATGCAAAAGCACAATTTTGGATAGTTAAAGGTGTCTTGCTCCCTGTTTGTCTGCTCTGTTATAATATTTATAGGTAATTTTATTTATTGTAATATTTCATAAATTGTGTATTGCTCAATGCAACTGGAGTGTGATTAATCACCTTTAAGGAGGAATAGACTTACCTGTCCAGAATGTTGTTGCCAATGAGGCTTTAGTTGTGGACAAATACTTTAGAAGTATCTCTCGCCTTTAGGCTCATTATTTAATTGCAATCTGTAAATATTTGAAGGGTTTATCTAATCCAAAAGGACTAATGTTGATTTTATACGATTTTAATAAAGTCATAAATCTAAATCTTGAAGAGATCAAGATGTAGCAAGAAGCACAGGATCATTTACAGCCAATTATTTAATCAATGATTTATGTTACAGTAATATATTGCAATATATTTTTAATGTGTCTGTAAGATTCTTATCAGCAATGCACAAAAAGTAAAATTATTAGACATTGGTATAGGCCACAACACAACTGTAATTATGGGCCCAGAAAAATCAATAGCTTTAGTAAATGGCCATGCATGACTAATTTTGGTTAAATGGACTTTGAAACACAAGTACATTCAACAGTTCCCACCCCCAAAGAAAAAAAACCTCCAGGAAAAAAAGCCTCCCAAATATTATTTCATGATGAAAGTTGATGGGTATTTCAACAGAGCGAGGACAGGAAAATTTGCATCAGCATTGTAAACGAAACATAGTGAGTACAGCAACAATGGCAACAAGCCCCGATAATGGTTTTGCACTCCCAAACCGAGTAGTAACAGGTGAAAGTGCTGTGCTGGCAGCAAAGGAAAACATAAAAACAGTGTTGATGGAACAAACCAGTGGAAGAAAGCTGACATGTACAAAGAAGTTTGTGGTGGGTGTACTAAAATCCACACTCCAGACTTCGACTCAATGGGAGCAACAGACGGCTGAATGCATTTTACATGAGGGTGAGAGAAGTGGAGTGCTTTGGGGCACATTATCCAAAGCACAAATGGACTCTCTACCAGATGTCAACCTCCTCAAATATTTACAACAGAGATTATGTTTAATAACTTTCATTATAGACTATGATTGGTCTGGATATTTCTGTGCTCAATACCATTCCCTGTGTGGGTACAGTTCCATTTTTCTGAAGAATGAGACATACTCTCTTAGTAATAGGTCAATCAAATCTTCATGACTATAGACCAATATGGTGTTTGCAACCAGTGATGACGTTTTGTGGGCGGAGCCTATCTGGTGGCAGAAAATGACCATTTTAAAGTAGCGGTCTAAGGAAGCCATGGAATAAAAGAATAAAAAAGGTAATTTTGAGTTTGTATTTCACAATTCTGATAAGACAAATCAATTCGTTATCCCCCCCCTAAATGTTATAGGTTTAAATAGTTGGCTATTTCATGTTGTAACTGCAGGGCTAATGCAATATGTCCCCTATGAACTGCATATGTGAATATTATGTAGACCTATTGTTTAAATCAAATGTATGCTATGAAAGTAAGGTAATCATGGCAGGTTTCATCCATAGTTTGTCCGTTTAAACGTCTGCGTTTTGCTTGGCGTCTTTGACGACAGTATTCTATAAAAATAATTTGCATTCCGATTCTGACATTCAAAGGCACAGCAATACATTTTTTCTCTTATTCCATGGATTTTACCCGTTTCCCTCCACTTGTTCCCAGTGTTTTTTCTGCCACCACAATGCGCACGCAGCTGCAAGTGATGTAACTGTGACGTCTATTCCAAATTGGTCTATTAAAATCAGTATCAACCAATGTGGCTATTCATTTATACAGCATATATATAGTTAGATAGTTCGCGATGGCGCTGACGCTGATGGCTGCCTCCGTGGCGTGCTCCGCAGCTGTTTTTATGTTTTTGTTAGTTTGTCCTGTCTTTAGTTATATCCCTGCAATCAGTTTCACCAGAGACGAATTGCTGGACTCTCTCTCGTACACACCACCCGATATTTCACCGGTTTTCGATTATTCTGATGTTTTGCTGGACATTGTAGTCAGGGGAGC
>NW_015634463.1:911328-924021 GCF_001515625.1 Sinocyclocheilus rhinocerous
TGTGTGTGTGTGTGTGTGTGTGTGTGTGTGTGTGTGTGTGTGTCTGTGTGTGTGATTATAGGGGGGAAACTGAAGAATGGAATTAAACATGATGAACAGAGCTTAGAGTACTACAAAGCATGATCAAATCATCCAAAATATTTCATAAACGGACATGTGTAGAGCTTTGTGAATGAGGGGTGTCCAAACTCTTGCAATAAAATACAATGTTACAAACAATATGTCAGCTAAAAACAGCATAGGAATTAGGAAAACATGGCCATTTTAAGTAATGTCTCCAAAACTCAAAAATGGAAGCTCTCACACAACAGATGGCAACAAAGCATTTCCATCATGATATGTTTTGTAATGAGGGAACTGCATGAGGAAAAGCTGTATTTGCAAATGTTTCAACTTGAGGTGCTAAAGAGTGTTGAGAAGCAGATTTTCTGTTTTAGTATGAAAAAAAAAATCACACTAACTGAAAATTTGCCATGATTGGAAAAAAAGAAAAAAGAAAGAAATAAAGAAAAAGAAAAAAGAACAAGAAAATATATTTAATTTTAAACTCTCCGGTGTTTGCTGTTACATCTATTACAAGTCTCTCAAATGAGACACATGAAGTATTTGGAAAAAAAAAAAAACAGAGAGAAAGAAAATTGATTGATTTTAGATTGGTACTATGCTTAGGCTAATTTTCACCAGCCTAAGCATCCACAACCTTCACAAATTTAGACATGAGTTGCCTGAGGGGCACAAACCCAATTACAATCTCACATAGTGAACAAGACTAAACATTAATTAAGCATATTATTAAGAAACTCGTTTTTTTTTTGTTTGTTTGTTTTTTTGATGAACAACAACTTCGAATGTTGCTATAATGTACATCCTTAGTTTCCAGATTGCATTCTAAACCTAATTCAACCTGTAATGATGCCTTCACAATGCCACACACAACAACAAAAAGATAAAGGACTTTAACATCCTTTGAAAACCTTGCCACATGGGAATTTCTCCCTTACCTAGTCATGTGTATGACCTTTATTGAAATTGCTTTTCACTGGAATAGGTCACCAGATTCAAAGGCACGGAATGGGCGAAATAATAGGTTGTTCTCTGTTCAGCACACACTGAATACAGCAGGTTGAGCTTTTACTTGGCTTTTGTTAAGCTTTAGGGCCATGTGCAAAGGCCAGCTGCAGGAGTCTTTCTGCGGTCTGCCCGGAAAGAATCAGGTAGAGGAAGAGGTGGAATAGGGATAAAAATGAAACAAAAAGTAGAAAAAAGAAAAAGATGTGTATATTAACCTTCATGCAAAGTATATGCAAGGACATTAATTGAGGCATTGCGAAAAAACACAAACAGCTCTTTCCACAAATACGGTACAAAACAAGGGCCTGAAAATCACCATGAAATCAAAATTGACAATTTTTTGTTTTCAATGGAATGTTGCAGTCTTTATTTTAAATCGATTTATCCATGCACACTTTTTTTTTTTTATTCATGTGCCTTCATAATCGTCAATCAAAAATATTAATTTCACCCTCCCCCCGCGATGACATTTCTTCTCGGATGACTCAGATGACTGATGATCGTAATTTCATTATGCCAACTTTAAAGTTTTGTTTGGCTTTACAACAAAATATCCAGCAAAACAAAATCATGCTGTGCACATTTTGCATACAAAATATAGGACAGAGCTAAATATGATGTTTTTGGTACTGATGTGACAACTTATGTTTTTAGCTATTTTTTCTTATCATTCTTTTTTCCTTGTTACATAATTTATCTAAGACATCCAAGTTATTTTTCTGTAACTAGAATGGCATCAACAAGGGATAATTTTTTTTTTTTGTATATTGTACACTTTGTATACACAGTGTGCCATTGTTTTGTCTTACGGTGAGCCCTATTGAAAATGATAAAAAAATAATAATAATAAATGACATTGTCTCACGCACACACATACACAAAAAAGTATACTCCAGAAGTATAATATTGGGTGAGAAACCTAATATACTGTACAGATAAGCACAAAACCCCTATGTTTAATTCCATCACACTGCACTGCACAAAGGCAGTTCTCCTTGGATTGAAAAAATACAGTTTCATCACCTCCACGCAGTGAGTGATTGTTCCTGGGGGTCTAGGAAGCCCTTTTCAGTTAGCCACCCTTGGGTGGAACAGAGTTTCAAAGTGAGAGATTAAAGAGCCGTGCTAGGACACTGTGCCCTTCCTACCCAAAACTCTTTCTTGTTACAAGCCTGCTGAATCTTGCATACAGTACAATAACAAACTCCACTTGATTTAATATAGAGCAACAAAGCACAGAAACACAATATGCATTATTCAGGAAGGACATTAATGAAGCATCTCTGTTATTACTGACCTGCATACAAATACAGTTTTATGAAGTGTTATCCCTTATATAGCAGGTGGCGCAGTTTTAAACTAGGCCTATTTTCTTTCTTTCAAATGATGAAATAAACCTTAAGAAAAAAGGTATTTTTTATTGGTGAACTAGATTCAAAATTCAAAAGGTTTGGTTAGTGCCATCAGACTGATATTTCTGACAAATAAATGAGCTCTTTCCTTTATAATCACCATTAAAGCGAATTAACTCAAAGCTGTGAAAACACTATTAATCTTATTCATTAAAACTAATATACAAGAGATTTTTAAGAACCAGCTTGTGCATTATAATTTCAGCATTGGTTAACAAAACCAAATCCCTTTACATTATGATTTCTGATCTTTTACAAAGATGTAAAAGGTATTATTACGTAAAAGCGTATATTTTACAGCTACAAATGTGTACAGAAATGTTTTCATTCTTGGATAGAAAATATTCTTGGAGAAAATATAAGGCTTTATCACTTTGAATCGATTAGATACCAAACAAAACATGTTTTGACAAGAGTCGGAATTACAGAAAGATAGTGTGTACCATGCAAAAACATAAGAAAAGCTCCTGATAAAATAAAGGGGGAAAAAAGACACTGATGGAATTGATTTTCATCTGAAATACAGAGATGTCTGTAATGATTGTTTATCTTTTGCTAGCTGCCACTTACAGAAGCCAAAGATGAGCGCACAGGCTGATAAAAAAAATGACCGTAATGACCTGTGTGAGACTTTGAGAGAGAAATCATATTTCACAGTAGCAGCCAAAGATATATGGGTCTAATTCAAATACAAAGCAGAGGATATTTGTCTGTCTACAGTTGAATTAGCTGATGGTTATAGAAACAAATCTCTCTGGATGCATTTATATTTTTTTAAATAGCTATCCTGTATCACTGCTTCTGAGTCTGTCATATTGTAATATGGTAGTTAAATGAGGCTGCCTTATTATTTTCATTCACATAAACAATCGCGTAACTAAGTGGACAGAAGCGATGGCCGTGTCATCTGCTATGCCCTTAGGAGACATTAAACAGAAAGTGGATGGCACATATGACTTCTACAATCACTCAAAAACATTTGATGTCTTTTATGACCAACATGAACAACAATATCCAATTAACACCCAGACAGGCCTCACTCAGATGGAGAGCATGTTGGCAGAAGTTCGTTGAATGTTTTCTCATCACATTATTTCCTTTTTTCTATTCCGTTTTGGCTTTCAACTCAATCCGAGTGGAACCTAATAATGGGGTTTTACGGCAGGAATGTTAAATCAGCAGCCGTTGGGAGACTGCAGTCTGAAATATGATAACATTCAAGCAGTGAAATTGGTTGACTACTAAAGTAAACAAAACAATATTTTATTTTATTTTATTTTGTCCTCTAATGTGAAAAGGGCAATTCACGGGATGGAAATATATTAAAAACATCTCAAAGTCTTCCCTGAAAACCAAGCATTGTTATGAAAATGACAGTCTGCACTAATTGGCTGAAGAAGTGTCTCAGACAAAAGCGAAAGTAAATAAACAAACAAGACTCACTGAAACCTGACACATGTTCCCTTCGCAGCCAGTATGCAAGGCATCAAGGAGACCAAACATTTCTGTCATTACCATTAGGGACAGGACCTCCTCAACCTTGGAAAGCTCAAGGGGCCATAAGACCGAATCTTTACGATCAAGGGTCACACACTTGATACATATAGTAATTATTTTAAGTTAATGAGGAAAGTAGGTAATGGCTGTTTCTGAATATGCATACATCCCTACTATAAAGTAAGTGAAAAATAGTATGTCAAAAGTCTCATAAGGCCATGGGAGAGAACTTGTGAATGTCAGTGAAGACACATAAATGATGCTGTAAGTTACATGCAACGACAAATGTAGTATGTCCGGATTAGATTCATACTACACACTTTGATATTTCATAGAACACTTATTTAACAGTCGCAAAGCAAGTACTTATTCAATATAAGTACTTGAGGGGCCATCTGAATCGGGGCCCCCCAAATGACATTATTGTAAGCCCCTCTCAGCCTCTGGGCCCTATGCACTCTGACCCCTTCCCCACCCATTGTGATGCCCCTGATGACCAAAATATTTAGTTATGAAAAGTTACATGTTCAGGTGCTGCCAGCTGACATTGCAAATAATTATGCATATGTATGCATTTATTTTTTACTGTGTGGTGGTTAAAGGGGTCATATGATGCTGCTAAAAAGAACATTATTTTGTGTATTTGGTGTAATGAAATGTGTTTATGCGGTTTAAAGTTAAAAAAACACATTATTTTCCACATACTGTACATTATTGTTTCTCCTCTATGCCCCGCCTTTTTGAAACGCGTCGATTTTTACAAAGAAAGGAAAAAATGAAATCGCATCATATGACCCCTTTAAAACATAAAAAAGAAAGAAAATAATAGACAGGCCAATGAAGTGTAGGAAATCAAGGGTGGTATACACAGGTGAAGTGTCTACACAAATAATACTTTTTCAAAGAATGAAAAACTCAACCCTCATCTGTTAAAGCATGCAATGTCATATTGGAGCGCTCTCCTTCTCCGCCTGCTCTCAGCATTAGTATGTAAATAGAAAGTGGATCCATGGATATGACAAGTAGGAACATCCCTTTAATTAACTCTAATCCGCTTTAGACCCGCTTGGCAATCTGTTCCCAGAGTCTGCAACATGCCGCTTCATTCATAACTCAAAGACACCTGCATATTTCCATTGCACTAGATTAATTCAAACAGAAAGATTTTTTAAGTTGCATGTGCGTGGAGTTCTGTCAAGATTTAATTATGAGTGTTTTTTTTTCTTTCTTTTCATTGAGCAAAGATTGCCTCTGCGAATGGGAATGAAACTTTCTCTGCATGCTGCTTACACTAGGGACATATCAACTGTGTTAACTGCATTAAAAAATCTGAAATATTTTTCTTGTTTTCCAGTAATATTTATAATCATCCCTAAAACACAATTTGAAGCAACTGTATGTAGTTTTGTGTATTTTGTGACTTTGGAGCCCCCTACTAGTGAATGGAATTCACTGTCGCAAATATATCACTGTTGTAATTAGAGTGGATTTGGATACATTCTGTAAATCAGTCCGCCCTGTTCACGGAATTTCCTATCCGCTCAACAAACGTACATAAGATGTGTTCCAATTTGTGCACTTATGCACTATTCTATGCTGCTTGGTAGTATAAATAGTGTGAGTACACAGTGCATAGTGTATAGTGTGTCATATACTATACTCTCAAAACAGACATAAAGTCAGTGTACCATCAGAATGATGTTGTAACTGATATTTCAAGGTAAAAAAATAAAATAAAATAAAATAACTTACATATAGTGGAAGCTTACTAAATGTACTTTTAATACCTACTTTCATTGAGAAGCAAAATTGGGTAAATTTTTTTGTACCCCAGACGGTTCTATTTTTCTTATTTTAAATTTTATTTAAGCACAAATCTAAAAGAATGCATTGAGTTTTATGATTTAAACAAGAAAAAAAACATGTATAGGTATATATATATATACTTTTACTGGAAAGCAAACCAAAATTACAGATTAAAAGCATGATCAGTTTTGCGACACATGATTAAGTTTAAAGTCTTTCCTTCTTCTTCCATTCAATTATACAATTAAAAGTGACCCCAAGTTTAATCTTTGCTGTTGTTGATTTCTAAAAGCTCATTTAAAATTCTGAACCTCTGGCTCTTCAAGTGAACATGCATAAACTGGGCTCTTGACTTCAAAGCGACAGGGTAACAGCTTTTCCCTAATTAACACCTCAGTTTAAAGCCAAAAAGATCTCAGACAGTTAGTTTTGACCGCATTTTCACATCCAGGTTCTGTGGTTTTGCTATGCATTTATATAATCACAGGCTTAAGTCAGAGGTGAGGAAATTCATAAATGCCTTTCTCTTAATTATACCCTTTGACAACTCATGGCACCTTGCTGACATTGGGTTATTTAACTGTGAGCAATAATTAGAATATAGCTGTTGCAATCAAGACCACTGCTGAGGTCTGCCAATGTGCAATTTGCTAAGAGAATTCATAAATTGATTCACATGCCAAACATGTGATAGAGCAGGCTATCTTTAGTGAGCAAAATTAGTCTAGAGTCATATCATCAGCATAATGTGCTGTTTAAAAATCAACAGCAAAACAAGCTATTTGCAAATTTATAAACTCATCACATTAAGGCAAAAGGCTGTACAAACTGGTCAGCCGAAGTCACAAAATCAAACCGATTAATTCTAATGAGATTCAAAATAAAACATTTCAGTGACCCGAATTCCTGAAAGCATCCATGATAAGAAGGATAAATAAAACACACTAAAAGCACTTTATTTGTGGCATGAGTGTTGGGTGCAGTCGACTGAATAGATATCGACTTGGAACAAACATACCTTGATTGAGCTAAGAAAGTGAAAATGAAACACCATGGCTCATGCTCAATTTGATCAAATCAAAACCTGAAGACAGATAAAGCTTTTTGATGTTCAGACACATCCTCCTTGGTATGGGCTATAAATAGGGAAGGCTGTAGGTAGTATGTGACAGACAACAAAGCCTCAGTATGTAATATTTTCAAGTTGTTATATCTCATAAACAGCTGTTAGGGTAAAGGTAGCTAAAATTAACCTTGTGGAGGAACAACTAGCCCATCAGTTGGCAGAAGTAGGACTCGACTAGAAAACTACTATGCTAGCTAAGAGCTTCAATAGACCTTTATGCTACCTTCACGTGCTTTCCTAGTCGGAAATTGGACATGAACGGCTTCTGAAGTTGTATTTACAACTGGGAAACTCTGAGATCATTTTGATACCCGAGTTTCTGACTTGGGCGGACCATAAACTTGAAACATAGCTGTAGTATTGTGAATTTTTTTCCCCACAACATCGATACTGCTTTCTCTTGCCTTTATAGTCAAATATATTTAAGTATATATAAATAAATATCTGATGAATGGGATGCTACCTTTTATTCAAAACCTGTTTGATATCGACTCAATATCTTCTATAACTTTTGGCTTTAATAAGATTTCCAGAATGAAACTCATGAAAGGTCGTAATAAAGGATTCCTGTTCTTCTTTCTGACAACAAAACACGACGTGACAAACTAGTTATTGAATGTGACAAACTAGTTATTACAACTTCTATAAGTGGGAAGTAGGAAACTTCCAATAGCACATGAAGGCAGCATTACCTACAACTTACAGTCTTTACAATGGCATGCACTGTAAAAATGTCCTATATGATGTAATTTTCACAACTCACAACATTCAAAACTGTTTTATTGAATTTCTGTCTACTTTTGGAAAATCTTTTCAGCAGTCGAACAATCGGTATGTTGTTAAACAACAGTACAATCCATTGAACACACTGTACTTTTATCACTCGCAGCCTCCTTTTCATGTTAAAAATTAAATATGGCCCTATCCACCAGCCATCCACCACCAGGGAGTGACTCAACGGAGATGTTGTACATGCCCACCGCAGACCGTGGTGACCGGCCTGCTGCAATGCACAAGCCTGAAACTGAGGAGAGGAAAGGAGAGGACATTGCCTCAGAGCCCCTTACAGTGTCTGACTAGGTGCGAGGGCCAGCAACACCACAGATCGCTGAGGGAGTATCAGTGGAGATCGACGGCTTGTAGGGAAGCCACACTCCCGCCGCTGTGAGTGAGATGAGTCTAGCCTCTGGATCTTATTATGAGGAACTTAAGGACATTTTTTATGTGGATTTAATAGACTGATTTGGGGAGGTAATACCCAATGTTCATGAATCTCCTTCGAAGTCTCCGCTGGTTCCATCCAGCTCTCCAAAATCTCCTATGTCTCCTGAGTCTCCGCTGGGTTGACCAGCTCATGTTTTCCTGTGTTCCCTCCCAGCCTCCCCCTCCCGCCACCTCTCCTAGAACCAGCCAGTTCCCCAGCCATGCCTCCGCTGGTTCCTGTCAGTCCCTCAGCTCATCCTCAGTCCGCTCCATCCTGTTGTGCGGATCTGCCTCGGGCCTTCCAGTCACCAGCTCTGCATAGGCATGAAGATCCCCTGTCTCCGCACCCAGCCACCAACCAACTGTACTTAAGCCTTCAGTTCTCCCTAAAGCCTTCTACACACTGCACAATTTTCGTCTGTCCACTTCCACTTTTTTTCAGCACACATAAAAACTGCAACTGCCAAAGTATGATTCATCATGCTCTTTTTGTTTAACACAAGCGCATGCTGATGATGTTTTATTCTTCTATAGTAACGTGCGTCGTAGCCTATGAGTCAAAGTTGTCATCATCGTACAGTCTGCATGCATGTCGTACCCAAGTTTATCAGATCCATGTTGCACAGTGTGATTTGCAATGATCTTATAGGATTGCTAAAATCATGCAGTGTGTCTCAGGCTTAAGTCTCTGTCCATTCTCGTTTGTAGTACTGAGGACTTCTCCTGCGTTGTTCATGTTTCCAGAGTATTTTGTGATTATAGTCTGTCTCCTTGAATTATTCCTCATTGTGAGAGTTTCTATTATATCATGTTACGTAACAAAATAAAATAAATAAATTGTAAAGACTTATTTCAGCTATAATTGCCCAAAAAACAACACAATTCTTAACCTAAAAACTAAATTAAAATGGAAAATATTACATATTAATAACAATAACATATTAATAAAACTGTAGTATCTCAAAAATACTAAAATAACACTGGTCTTAAGAACACAGGAATAAATAAATAAATAAATGATATGTCAAAATATTGGAATTGCGCATTCAGCATTGCAGTGTAAATACAGCATGATAAACCTGTTGCTGTTTATTGTGTGATTAATATTAATGAAATATTATTGATCAAAACAAAAACAAAAGACTAGTCACTGGTCTTGATTTATTGTTTTGTTCTGTAGTTTTACTGACAGGTAAAAATTATGAATTACTTGGAAAAACATTAAGCGATGTTTACATGATTGAGAAAAATTACACTGTACATACGTCTTAATTTAATATGTATTAATGTGAAAATTTATATTATAAATTAAGATGTATGTTCAATAACATTTTAATTTTTGATATTGTATCAAGTTTTTGGTATTAGTGGCAGTGGCAACCCAGGTCTTTAGGAACTTACTGTATATTTTTCTATCCTCTCACCTCATCCTATTCTCTTGTAGTTTGATAATGAGAAGTTGTTTCTTGATTAACTTTCTTGATGAGTTCCACTCTGCTGGGAATGCATAGTATTAAGAGATAACGCAGTCAGTGTAGCACAGTTAATTTTTTAATGATGTCTGTGTACCTGGCCCACAGTGATCACTACTGTGTCTGCTGACATCTAACAATAAATTAGGTGCTATAAACAGTTCTCTTGCTGACGCCTTGAAACAAAGAAAGCTACATGTGCAGTCCAATAAAGCAAAACCTATAGACAGACAGACAGACAGACATACAGACAGACAGATAGATAGATAGATAGATAGATAGATAGATAGAGTTCCTGATCCTAATCCAGTTCTGTCACAGGTCGTTCCATAGCCAGTTTAAACTAGCAACAGCTAATGAGGAACAAAAAAAAAATCTACAACTACAACACCTCAAAGTTAGTATGTTTTTAAAGCAGATAGCATCACTTTATTTTCCCACTTAAAACAAGCTGTTGACCGCTCTCTTGTCAGTTAGTATGTAGGTGTATAATATGTCCTAGCTGGCTTGCTAAAGTCATTTGAGAAGCAGCACTGAGCAAATAAGTTGGCAGTGCAATGTGTTTGTGTGGCAGTGAGGTTCTGCAACAGTAGGTGCATCATGTTCATTTAGACATTATACTATATTGCCATGGCAATGTGAAAAGTATACTTTAGAAAAGTCCAAAATAATGTTGTAATGTCTGTCCTATCAAGCTATTCTTATTATATCTAAATAATAAATGCTCATTTGTTGCATTTTAAAGAGTTTAAGTGGTAAAAAGTGTTGAGTTTGACAAAATGATGAACGCTTTATGAAACAGATTAAGCAGGAATAATTTAATGTTTGTCCTTGTAAAGTACTAACATGTACCTTCAAGGTACTAATATATACCCTTTAGGGGTAAATGAGGTACAAAGATCTCCCTTTTAGTTTTATTTTTTGTTTTTTATGTCAGTGACAGCTTTGTGCCTTTTTTACCCTTTAGAAAGGTACTAATATGAACCATTTAGGCATTAATATCTACTGTGTACCTATAATATGCACCATCAAGGTACTAGGGGTAAATAATGTACAAAGATGTCCGAGTGACAGCTTTTGTATCTTTTTTTTCTGAGAGTGTAGCATATAGAATGTCACATTTGTTTATTTTGATAATTTGGGCATTACAAATGGTACATAGTACATTAATTTTTAGAAACCTTCAAAAAGTAATTATGCCCTAAATGAATCTCAAACCCCTGATGATTTCAAGTAGTCTACAAACACCATCGTAATGTTTTTATGTCCTCCGCTAACAACAAGCACAGATGGTGCTTTCCAAGACACAATGAGAGACATGCAGTTTGTGTGATAGGACTAAATGACTTCTCCATCTTTAAAATTTCAATCACATCATGGTTGAGATAAGCCTCCAAAAACACCTGTGAGCATCGCAGTAGTGCAGCGAACGTATTTGTGCAGCCTAGTTTCCACCAGCATCCTAATGATTTGCTAGTTATCAATTTTGCAGTGGGACATTCTGTGCTGTGATGTAGGCTGAGCTAATTTCAATTTTGTCATGGATAATGCCGCTTCATTTTCTGCTGTAAAATTCCAAACAAAACATCCATCAAACTCCCCCCTACGATATTGTACTTGACAAGGCATTTAAAAACAAAAACACTTTGCAATCTGAAGTGGGGGACCACTGGCACAGTGGTGGAGCTCCTATGACTGTGCTGGCCAACGGGCTGCAAAACTACATTCTGCATGTGTTGTTCTCCATATTAATGCATTTCTATCATAATCCAAGTTCATGCTGATCACTGTTGACATTTCATTCTGTTTTCTAGAGGACTATCAATTTGCAATGTTGCAGCTGAAATAAGCAACCTTGCAAGGCACACAAACAATGAGCACCTATTTTTGGCATGACCACCACATTACATGCCTAAGTCATAGGATAGTATTTACTCAACAGCTCCTCTACCAGAGAGAATATGATTTCTATTATCCGTTCAGTAACAAGCATTTCATATTGATTTGCATGTGCTTGATGGAGGAGATTTTCAGAGAGATTTTATCAATACATGTGCAAATGCAAAAGTTTGAGTAGATTGTTAGTACTCCAAGTTTGAGCGAATTAGACCCAGTAATCCATTCACCACAGACTGGAGCAGTAATGGAATGGAAGGAGGGCACCGCTGAGCATGTTTTGTGAACTGACACTAATGGATTCTGTGTTTGCATTTAACGAACACTGCTCGAAATATGAATTAACCCCATTCCAAACATTTGCATTATTAAACAAGACAAATAATTACAAGCTATGGTTTTCTAAAACACAATAACAGGTGTGCAATTCTGATAAGTCATTCTAAGCAAGTCGACAACTTAAGCATATTGTCATCGTGTTATTTAACTTTAATTTGTTGACAGGCGATGAAAAATTAATTTGTAAGTACACGGTGAGGACTAATCTAGACAGACATGGATTTGCTGTAACTTCCCACAATGAGATAAAGCGTTCAATAGTTATCGTTGAAGGAAAGCTGTTAGACGGTTTTGACTAAGCCCAGTTTTCTCTGCCTGGCAAATGAAATGTCTTTCTCTGGTTCTTGCTCTCCATCAATGATTGAAAATCCCAAACTTCACCACATCACATCACTTTAGATAGATTTTAGCTTTAAAGCTTTCCACAGCAGTTGTTTAGGACTCTCACAAAAACACAGTGAAAATCTCCTCAGCTCCAAACCAAATAAAAGAAGGGAGATTTTAATGCCAGATGCATGCTGTAGCAAAAGAAACCTGTAGATGTGCAAACAAACAGTTTAAAGGGGTCATATGATGCGATTTCAATTTTTCCTTTCTCTTTGGAGTGTTACAAGCTCTTGGTGCATAAAGAAGATCTGTAAAGTTGCAAAGACTAAAGTCTCAAATCCAAAGAGATATTCTTTATAAAAGTTAAGAGTCAACCACGCCTACCTAAAACGGCTCGTTTAAACACGCCCCCACATATCTACATCACTATGTGGGAAGATTTGCATAACGCCGCCCAAATGTTCACGCAAAGAAAGAAGGTGTAACTTTTATTGTGGATGAAGCGGAGTCCAGCCCGGGGTCGTCACATGTTGTTGCCACAAGC